>NC_092234.1:68122967-68242967 GCF_036320965.1 Panulirus ornatus
ACTTTCCTTGGTTTACCCCAGACGCTTCACATACCCTGGTTCAATCCACTGACAGCATGTCGACCACGGTATACCACATCGTTCTAATTCACTTTGTTCCTTGCACGCCTTTCACCCTCCTGCATGTTCAGGCCCCAGTCGCTCATAATCTTTTTCACTCTATCCTTCCTCCTCCAATTTGGTCTCCGAACTTCTCGTTCCTTCCACCTTTGAAACATATATCCTCTTTGTTAATCTTTCTTCACTCATTCTCTCCATGTGACCAAACAATTTCAATACACCCTCTTCTGCTCTCTCAACCACACTCTATCTATTACCACACATCTCTCTTACCCTTTCATTACTTACTCGATCAAACCACCGCACACCACGTATTGTCCTCAAACATCTCATTTCCAACACATCCACCCTCCTCCGCACAACCCTATTTATATCCCACGCTTCGCATCCATATAACATTGTTGGAACCACTATCCCTTCAAACATACCGATTTTCGCTTTCCGAGATAATGTTCTCGCCTTCCACACATTCTTCAACACTCCCAGAACTTTCATCCCCTCCCCCACCGTGTGACTCACTTCCGCTTCCATGGTTCCATCCCCTGCCAAATCCACTCCCAGATATCTAAAACAATTCACTTCCTCCAGTTTTTCTCCATTCCAACGTACCTCGCAATCGACTTGTCCCTCAACCTTACTGTGCCTAATAACCTTGCTCTTATTAACATTTACTCTCAGCTTTCTTCTTTCACACACTTTGCCAAACTCAGTCACTAGCTTCTACAGTTTCTCACCCAAATCAGCCAAAAGCGATGCATCGTCAGCAAACAACAACTGACTCACTTCCCACACCCTCTCATCCACAACAGACTGTATACTTGCCCCTCTCTCCAAAACTTTTGCATTCACCTCCCTAACAACCCCATCCATAAATAGCTTAAGCAACCATGGAGACATCACGCACCCATGCCGCAAACCTACTTACACTGAGAACC
This sequence comes from Panulirus ornatus, assembly GCF_036320965.1. NCBI lineage: Eukaryota > Metazoa > Arthropoda > Malacostraca > Decapoda > Palinuridae > Panulirus > Panulirus ornatus. Next base: position 68,123,963 of record NC_092234.1, read on the forward strand.
AATCACTTTCCTCTCTTCCTACTCGTACACATGCCTTACATCCTCGATTAAAACTTTTCACTGCATCTAGCAACTTGCCTCCTACACCATATACTCTTAATATCTTCCAAAGAGCATCTCTATCAACTCTGTCTAATCTCACATACATTCCTCAAAACAAACACCTGATCCACACATCCTCTACTACTTCTGAAACCACACTGCTTTTCCCTAATCTTATGCTCTGTACATGCCTTCACCGTCTAAATCAATACCCTCCCATGTAATTTCCCAGGAATACTCAACAAATTTATGTCTCTGAAATTTGAACACTCACCTTTATCCCTTTTGCCTGTGTACAATGGCGCTATGCACACATTCTGCCAATCCTCAGGCACTTCACCATGAGCCATACATATATTGAATATCCACACCAACCAGTTAATAGCACAGTTACCCCCTTTTTTTTAAATAAATTCCACTGCAATACCATCCAAACCTGCCGCCTTGCCGGCATTCATCTTCCACAAAGCTTTCACTACCTATTCTCTGTTTCCAGATCATTCTCTCTGACCCTCTCACTTCACACATCACCTAGACCAAAACACCCTATATCTGCCAATCTACCATCTAACACCTTCAAAAAAACTTCAAAATACTCTCTCCATTTCCTTCTCACATCACCACTACTTGTTATTACCTTCCTATAAGCCCCTATCACGGGTGTTCCCATTTGTTCTCTTGTCTTACGGACTTTATTTACTTCCTTCCAAAACATCTGTTTATTTTCCGAAAATTTGATGATGCTCTCTCACCCCAACTCTCATTTGCCCTCTTTTTCATTTCTTGCACCTTTCTCTTGACCTCCTGCCTCTTTCTTTTATACATCTCCTAGTCATTTGAAGTATTTCCAAATACCCCTCTTTATACTTTCAAAAACCATCTGACTTCCCGCCTCCCACCTTTCTCATGCCATAAGCATCTTTTGCATGAGCCATCACTGCTTCCCTAAATACATCCCATTCCTCCCCCACTCCCTTTACGTCCTTTACTCTCACCTTTTTCCATTCTGCATTCAGTATTTCCTGGTAGTTCTTCCCACAAGTCTCCTTCCCAAGCTCACTTACTCTCACCAGTCTCTTCACCCCAACATTCTCTCTTCTTTTCTGAAAACCTTTATAAATCTTCACCTTCGCCTCCACATAAACAAATCAAACAACCATGGTGACATCACGCACCCCTGCTGCAAACCAACATTTACTGAGAACCAATCACTTTCCTCTCTTCCTACTCGTACACATGCCTTACATCCTCAATAAAAACTTTTCACTGCTTCTAATAACTTACCTTCCACACCATATATTCTTAGTACCTTCTACAGAGCATCTCTATCAACTCTATCATATGCCTTCTCCGGATCCCTAAATGCTACATATAATTCCATTTGCTTTTCAAAGTATTTCTCACATACATTTTTCAAAGCAAACACCTGATCCACATATCCTCTACCACTTCCGGAACCACACTGCTATTCCCCAATCTGATGCTCTGTATATGCCTTCACCCTCTCAACCAATACCCTCCCATATAATTTCCCAGGGAAAAAATGCAATTGAGTGGGAGATGTATAAAAGAAAGAGACAGGAGGTCAAGAGAAAGGTGCAAGAGGTGAAAAAGAGGGCAAATGAGAGTTGGGGTGAGAGAGTATCATTAAATTTTAGGGAGAATAAAAAGATGTTCTGGAAGGAGGTAAATAAAGTGCGTAAGACAAGGGAGCAAATGGGAACTTCAGTGAAGGGCGCAAATGGGGAGGTGATAACAAGTAGTGGTGATGTGAGAAGGAGATGGAGTGAGTATTTTGAAGTTTTGTTGAATTTGTTTCATGATAGAGTGGCAGATATAGGGAGTTTTGGTCGAGGTGGTGTGCAAAGTGAGAGGGTTAGGGAAAATGATTTGGTAAACAGAAAAGAGGTAGTAAAAGCTTTGCGGAAGATGAAGGCCGGCAAGGCAGCAGGTTTGGATGGTGTTGCAGTGGAATTTATTAAAAAAGGGGGTCAATGTATTATTGACTGGTTGGTAAGGCTATTTAATGTATGTATGACTCATGGTGAGGTGCCTGAGGATTGGCGGAATGCGTGCATAGTGCCATTGTACAAAGGCAAAGGGGATAAGAGTAAGTGCTCAAATTATAGAGGTATATGTTTGTTGAGTATTCCTGGTAAATTGTATGGGAGGGTATTGATTGAGAGGGTGAAGGCATGTACAGAGCATCAGATTGGGGAAGAGCAGTGTGGTTTCAGAAGTGGTAGAGGATGTGTGGATCAGGTGTTTGCTTTGAAGAATGTATGTGAGAAATACTTAGAAAAGCAAATGGATTTGTATGTAGCATTTATGGATCTGGGAAGGCATATGATAGAGTTGGTAGAGATGCTCTGTGGAAGGTATTAAGAATATATGGTGTGGGAGGCAAGTTGTTAGAAGCAGTGAAAAGTTTTTATCGAGGATATAAGGCATGTGTACGTGTAGGAAGAGAGGAAAGTGATTGGTTGTCAGTGAATGTAGGTTTGCGGCAGGGGTGTGTGATGTCTCCATGGTTGTTTAATTTGTTTATGGATGGGGTTGTTAGGGAGGTAAATGCAAGAGTTTTGGAAAGAGGGGCAAGTATGAAGTCTGTTGGGGATGAGAGAGTTTGGGAAGTGAGTCATTTGTTGTTCGCTGATGATACAGCGCTGGTGGCTGATTCATGTGAGAAACTGCAGAAGCTGGTGACTGAGTTTGGTAGAGTGTGTGAAAGAAGAAAGTTAAGAGTAAATGTGAATAAGAGCAAGGTAATTAGGTGCAGTAGGGTTGAGGGTCAAGTCAATTGGGAGGTAAGTTTGAATGGAAATAAACTGGAGGAAGTGAAGTGTTTTAGATATCTTAGAGTGGATCAGGCAGCGGATGGAATCATGGAAGCGGAAGTAGATCATAGGGTGGGGGAGGAGGCGAAAATCCTGGGAGCCTTGAAGAATGTGTGGAAGTCGAGAACATTATCTCGGAAAGCAAAAATGTGTATGTTTGAAGGAATAGTGGTTCCAACAATGTTGTATGGTTGCGAGGCGTGGGCTATGGATAGAGTTGTGCGCAGGAGGATGGATGTGTTGGAAATGAGTTGTTTGAGGACAATATGTGGATGAGGTGGTTTGATCGAGTAAGTAACGTAAGGGTAACAGAGATGTGTGGAAATAAAAAGAGCGTTCTTGAGAGAGCAGAGGAGGGTGTTTTGAAATGGTTTGGGCATATGGAGAGAATGAGTGAGGAAAGATTGACCATGAGGATATATGTGTCGGAGGTGGAGGGAACGAGGAGAAGAGGGAGACCAAATTGGAGGTGGAAAGATGGAGTGAAAAAGATTTTGTGTGATCGGGACCTGAACATGCAGGAGGGTGAAAGGAGGGCAAGGAATAGAGTGAATTGGATCGATGTGGTATACCGGGGTTAACGTGCTGTCAGTGGATTGAATCAGGGCATGTGAAGCGTCTGGGGTGAACCATGGAGAGCTGTGTAGGTATGTATATTTGCGTGTGTGGACGTATGTATATACATGTGTATGGGGGTGGGTTGGGCCATTTCTTTCGTCTGTTTCCTTGCGCTACCTCGCAAACGCGGGAGACAGCGACAAAGCAAAAAGCAAAAAAAAAGTGTATATATATATATCCTATCCCTGAGGATAGGGGAGAAAGAATACTTCCCACGTACTCCTCACGTGCCGTAGAGGGCGACTAAAGCGGACGGGTGCGGGGGGCCAGAAACCCTCCCCTCCTTGTATTTTAACTCTCTACAAGGGGGAACAGAAGAAAGAGTCACGCGGGGAGTGCTCATTTTCCTGGAACGCTCAGATTAGGGTGTCTAAATGTGTGTGGATGTAACCATGATGAGAAAAAAGGAGAGATAGGTTGTATGTTTGAGGAAAGGAACCTGGATGTCTTGGCTTTGAGTGAAACGAAGCTAAATGGTAAAGGGGAAGAGTGGTATGGGAATATCTTGAGAGTAATGTAAGGGTTAGTGAGAGGATAAGAGGAAGGGAAGGAGTAGCACTACTCCTGAAACAGGAGTTGTGGGAGTATGTGATAGAATGTAAGAAAGTAAATTCTAGATTGATATGGGTAAAAATGAAAGTTGATGGAGAGAGATTGGTGATTATTGGTGCATATCCACCCTGGCATTAGAAGAAAGATCATGAGAGGCAAGTGTTTTGGGAGCAGCTGAGAGAGTGTGTTAGTAGTTTCGATGCACAAGACCGGGTTATAGTGATGGGTGATTTGAATGTAAAGGTGAGTAATGTGGCAGTTGAGGGAATAATTGGTATACATGGGGTGTTCAGTATTGTAAATGGAAATGGTGAAGAGCCTGTAGATTTATGTGCTGAAAAAGGAATGATGATTGGGAATACCTGGTTTAAAAAGCGAGATATACATAAATATACTTATGTAAGTAGGAGAGATGGGCAGAGAGCGTTATTGGATTACGTGTTAATTGACAGGCGCGCGAAAGAGAGACTTTTGGATGTTAATGTGCTGAGAGGTGCAACTGGAGGGATGTCTGATCATTATCTTGTGGAGGCGAAGGTGAACATTTGTAGTGGTTTTCAGAAAAGAAGAGAGAATGTTGGGGTGAAGAGAGTGGTGAGAGTAAGTGAGCTTGGGAAGGAGACTTGTGTGAGGAAGTACCAGGAGAGACTGAGTACAGAGCGGAAAAAGGTGGGAACAAAGGAGGTAAGGGGAGTGGGGGAGGAATGGGAATATTTAGGGAAGCAGTCATGGCTTGCGCAAAAGATGCTTTTGGCATGAAAAGCGTGGGAGGTGGGTTGATTAGAAAGGGTAGTGAGTGGTGGGATGAAGAAGTAAGATTATTAGTGAAAGAGAAGAGAGAGGCATTTGGATGATTTTTGCAGGGAAAAAAGGCAAAGGAGTGGGAAATGTATAAAAGAAAGAGGCAGGAGGTCAAGGAAAAGGCGCAAGAGGTGAAAAAGAGGGCAAATGAGAGTTGGGTTGAGAGAGTATCATTAAATTTTGGGGAGAATCAAAAGATGTTTTGGAAGGAGGTAAATAAAGTGCGTAAGACAAGGGAGCAAATGGGAACTTCAGTGAAGGGGGCTAATTGGGAGGTGATAACAAGTAGTGGTGATGTGAGAAGGAGATGGAGTGAGTATTTTGAAGTTTTGTTGAATGTGTTTGATGATAGAGTGGCAGATATAGGGTGTTTTGGTCGAGGTGGTGTGCAAAGTGAGAGGGTTAGGGAAAATGATTTGGTAAATAGAGAAGAAATAGTAAAAGCTTTACGGAAGATGATAGCCGGCAAGACAGCAGGTTTGGATGGTATTGCAGTGGAATTTACTAAAAAAAGGGGTGACTGTATCGTTGACTGGTTGGTAAGGTTATCTAATGTATGTATGTTTCATGGTGAGGTGCGTGAGGATTGGCGGAATGCTTGCATAGTGCCATTGTACAAAGGCAAAGGGGATAAGAGTGAGTGCTAAAATTACAGAGGTATAAGTTTGTTGAGTATTCCTGGTAAATTATATGGGAGGGTATTGATTGAGAGGGTGAAGTCGCGTACAGAGCATCAGATTGGGGAAGAGCAGTGTGGTTTCAGAAGTGGTGGAGGATGTGTGGATCAGGTGTTTGCTTTGAAGAATGTATGTGAAAAATACTTAGAAAAGCAAATGGATTTGTATGTAGCATTTATGGATCTGGAGAAGGCATATGATGGAGTTGATAGAGATGCTCTGTGGAAAGTATTAAGAATATATGGTGTGTGAGGCAAGTTGTTAGAAGCAGTGAAAAGTTTTTATCGAGGACGTAAGGCATGTATACGTGTGGGAAGAGAGGAAAGTGATTGGTTCTCAGTGAATGTAGGTTTGCGGCAGGGGTGTGTGATGTCTCCATGGTTGTCTAATTTGTTTATGGATTGGCTTGTTAGGGAGGTGAATGCAAGAGTTTTGGAAAGAGGGGCAAGTATGCAGTCTTTTGTGGATGAGAGAACTTAGGAAGTGAGTCAGTTGTTGTTCCCTGATGATACAGCGCTGGTGGCTGATTCATGTGAGAAACTGCAGAAGCTGGCGACTGAGTTTGGTAAAGTGTGTGAAAGAAGTAAGTTAAGAGTAAATGTGAATAACAGTAAGGCCATTAGGTACAGTAGGGTTGATGGACAAGTCGATTGGGAGGTAAGTTTGAATGGAGAAAAACTGGAGGAAGTAAGTCGTTTTAGATATCTGGGAGTGGATCTGGCAGCGGATAGAACCATGGAAGCGGAAGTGAATCATAGGGTGGGGAAGGGGTCGAAAATTCTGGGAGCCTCGAAGAATGTTTGGAAGTCGAGAACATTACCTCGGAAAGCAAAAATGGGTATGTTTGAAGGAATAGTAGTTCCAACAATGTTTTATGGCTGCGAGGCGTGGGCTATGGATAGAGTTGTTCGCAGGAGGGTGGATGTGTTGGAAATGAGATGTTTGAGGACAGTATGTGGTGTGAGGTGGTTTGATCGAGTAAGTAATGTAAGTGTGAGAGAGATGTGTGGAAATAAAAAGATTGTTTTGAGAGAGCAGAGGAGGGTGTTTTGAAATGGTTTGGTCACATGGAGAGAATGAGTGAGGAAAGATTGACCAAGAGGATATATGTGTCAGAGGTGGAGGGAACGAGAAGTGGGAGACCAGAGTGGAGGTGGAAAGATGGAGTGAAAAAGATTTTGAGTGATCGGGGCCTGAACATGCAGGAGTGTGAAAGGCGTGCAAGGAATAGAGTGAATTGGAGCGATGTGGTATACCGTTGTCAATGGATTGAACCAGGGCATGTGAAGCGTCTGATGTAAACCATTGGAAGTTCTGTGGGGCGTGGATGTGGAAAGCGAGCTGTGGTTTCGGTGCATTTTTACATGACAGCTAGAGACTGAGTGTGAACGAATGTGGCCTTTGTTGTCTTTTCCTAGCGCCACCTCCCACACATGAGGGGGAGGGGGTTGTTATTCCATGTGTGGCGAGGTGGCGATGGGAATGAATAAAGGCAGACAGTATGAATTACGTACATGTGTATATGTGTATATGCCTGTGTATATATATATATATATATATATATACGCGGGAGACAGCGACAAAGTATAAAAAAAAAAAAAAAAAAAAAATATATATATATATATATATATATATATATATATATATATATATATATATATATATATATATATATATATATATATATATATATATATATATATATATATATATATATATATATATATAAGTATATATATATATATATATATATATTTTTTTTTTTTTAATTTTCCAAAAGAAGGAACAGAGAAGGGGGCCAGGTGAGGGTATTCCCTCAAAGGCCCAGTCCTCTGTTCTTAACGCTACCTCGCTATCGCGGGAAATGGCGAATAGTATGAAAAAAAAAAAAATATATATATATATATATATATATATATATATATATATATATATATATATATATATATATATATATATATATATATATATATATGTGTACATTGAGACGTATAGTTATGTATATTTGCGTGTGTGGACGTGTATGTATATACATGTGTATGTGGGTGGGTTGGGCCATTCTTTCGTCTGTTTCCTTACGCTACCTCGCTAACGCGGGAGACAGCGACAAAGCAAAATAAATAGATAAATGAATATATATATACATATTGCTCTGAGTTCACGGGGAAAATGAAACACGTTATGTTCCCAAGTGCACTTTCGTGTAATAATCACATCATCATGGGAGACACAAGATACAAATATAACAGTCAGTTGATATACAACGAAGAGACTTAGCTTGGACGCTATTTGATAAACACCTGATTGTCCAAGACACGTTATCACGTATTCCCTGCGTGTCGTAGAAGGCGACTAAAAGGGAAGGGAACGGGGGGCTGGAAATCCTCCCCTCTCATTTTTTTTTTTTTTAAAGTAGGAACAGAGAAGGGGGCCAGTTGAGGATATTCCCTCAAAGGCCTAGTCCTCTGTTCTTAAAGTTACCTCGCTGATGCGGGAAATGGCGAATAGTATGAAAGAAAGAAAAAGATATATATATATATATATATATATATATATATATATATATATATATATATATATATATATTTTTTTTCTTTTTTTTTCATACTATTCGCCATTTCCCGCGATAGCGAGGTAGCGTTAAGAACAGAGGACTGGGCCTTTGAGGGAATACCCTCACCTTGCCCCCTTCTCTGTTCCTTCTTTTGGAAAATTAAAAAAAAAAAAAAAAAAAAAAACCCGAGATAAAAAAAATAGATAAAGGGTGATAACCGTATAATGAAGAGAGATAACCGTATGATGAAGGGAGATAACCGTATAATGAAGGTTGATAGCCGTATAATGAAGGGTGATAACCGTATAATGAAGGATGATAACCGTATAATGAAGGATGATAGCCATATAATGAAGGATGATAGCCGCGTAATGAAGGGCGATAGCCGCATAATGAAGGGTGATAACCGCATAACGAAGAGTGATAACCGTATAATGAAGGGTGATAACCGTATAATGAAGGGTGATAACCGTATAATGAAGAGTGATAACCGTATGATGAAGAGTGATAACCGTATGATGAAGGGAGATAACCGTATAATGAAGGATGATAACCGAATAATGAAGGGTGATAACCGTATAATGAAGGGCGATAACCGTATAATGAAGAGTGATAACCGTATGATGAAGAGTGATAACCGTATGATGAAGGGAGATAACCGTATAATGAAGGATGATAACCGAATAATGAAGGGTGATAACCGTATAATGAAGGATGATAACCGAATAATGAAGGGTGATAACCGTATAATGAAGGATGATAACCATATAATGAAGGGTGATAACCGTATATGAAGGGTGATAACCGTATAATGAAGGGTGATAACCGTATAATGAAGGGTGATAACTGTATAATGAAAGGTGATAACCGTATGATGAAGGGTGATAACCGTATATGAAGGGTGATAACCGTATAATGAAGGGTGATAACCGTATAATGAAGGGTGATAACCGTATAATGAAAGGTGATAGACACATAACGAAGGTGATAAACATTTAACGAAATGTGATAAACGTGTAGTGAACTGTGATAACATATGATGAAGAGTTAAAACATTAAAATGAAGGGTGAAAAGCTCTACCAATTCTTGTCTGCGATTCATACAATATAATCCACGCTGAGCGTCAGGGCCGTGCGTCCCCGCGTAACATAACCAGACAAATTCATTCCAACACCTCTGTTGTTGATCGAGAGATTTGCATCATGCAAGAACTTGACTGAGAACATCAGGCGAGTCACAGTACGGAATACTAACTGAGTGGGACACTCATATGTGGGAGGAGGATTCAGAAATATCATCACTTTTAAGCTTTAGATAGTCTAGTAAGCTTTAGGTAGTCTAGTAAGGTTTTATGACGTAACTTTGTGGAGAATATTTTTAAGTCATTCGAACCTTGTGATATATACATTTGAGCGATCCATTATATATATATATATATATATATATATATATATATATATATATATATATATATATATATATAGTTGTGCGGAGTAGGGTAGATGTGTTGGAAATGAGATGCCTGAGGACAATATGAGGTGTGAGGTGGTTTGATCGAGTAAGTAGTGAAAGGGTAAGAGAGATGTGTGGTAATAAAAAGAGTGTGGTTGAGAGAGCAGAAGAGGGTGTTTTGAAATGGCTTGGTCACATGGAGAGACTGCGTGAGGAAATATTGACAAAGAGGATATACGTGTCAGAGTTGGAGGGAACGAGGAGAATTGGCGGTGGAAGGATGGAGTGAAAAAGATTTTGAGTGATCGGGGCCTGAACATGCAGGAGGGTGAAAGGCGTGCATGGGGTAAACCATGGAAAGTTTTGTGGGGCCTGGATGTGGAAAGGGAGCTGTGGTTCGGTGCATTATACATGACAGCTAGAGACTGAGTGTGAACGAATGTGTCCTTTGTTGTCTTTTCCTAGCGCTATCTATCGCGCATGCGGGGGGAGGGGGTTGTCATTTCATGTGTGGCGGGGTGGCGACGAGAATGAATAAAGGCAGCAAGTATGAATTATATTCTTGTGAATATATGTATATGTCTGTGTATGTATACATATGTATACGTTGGAATGTATAGGCTTGTATATGTGCGTGTGTGGACATGTTTGTATCATACATTTCTCACCCTTCATCATATGTTTCTCATCCTTCATCATACGTTTATCATCCTTCATCATACATTTCTCACTCTTTTTCATACATTTCTCACTCTTTTTCATACATTTCTCACCCTTCATCATACATTTCGCACCCTTCATCATACGTTTCTCATCCTTCATCATACGTTACTCATCCTTCATCATACATTTCTCACCCTTCATCATACATTTCTCACCCTTCATCATATGTTTCTCATCCTTCATCATACATTTCGCACCCTTCATCATACATTTCTCACCCTTCATCATACATTTCTCACCCTTCATCATACATTTCTCACCCTTCATCATACATTTCGCACCCTTCATCATACATTTCTCACCCTTCATCATACATTTCTCACCCTTCATCATATGTTTCTCATCCTTCATCATACGTTTATCATCCTTCATCATACGTTTATCATCCTTCATCATACGTTTATCATCCTTCATCATACGTTACTCATCCTTCATCATACGTTACTCATCCTTCATCATACGTTTATCATCCTTCATCATACGTTACTCATCCTTCATCATACGTTTCTTACCCTTCATCATACATTTCTCACCCTTCATCATACATTTCTCACCCTTCATCATACATTTCTCACCCTTCATCATATGTTTCTCATCCTTCATCATACGTTTATCATCCTTCATCATACGTTACTCATCCTTCATCATACGTTACTCATCCTTCATCATACATTTCGCACCCTTCATCATACATTTCTCACCCTTCATCATACATTTCTCACCCTTCATCATACATTTCTCACCCTTCATCATATGTTTCTCATCCTTCATCATACGTTACTCATCCTTCATCATACGTTACTCATCCTTCATCATACGTTACTCATCCTTCATCATACGTTACTCATCCTTCATCATACATTTCGCACCCTTCATCATACATTTCTCACCCTTCATCATATGTTTCTCATCCTTCATCATACGTTACTCATCCTTCATCATACGTTTATCATCCTTCATCATACGTTTATCATCCTTCATCATACGTTACTCATCCTTCATCATACGTTTATCATCCTTCATCATACGTTACTCATCCTTCATCATACGTTACTCATCCTTCATCATACGTTTATCATCCTTCATCATACGTTACTCATCCTTCATCATACGTTTATCATCCTTCATCATACGTTACTCATCCTTCATCATACGTTACTCATCCTTCATCATACGTTACTCATCCTTCATCATACATTTCTCACCCTTCATCATATGTTTCTCATCCTTCATCATACGTTACTCATCCTTCATCATACGTTTCTCATCCTTCATCATACGTTACTCATCCTTCATCATACGTTACTCATCCTTCATCATACGTTTCTTACCCTTCATCATACATTTCGCACCCTTCATCATACATTTCGCACCCTTCATCATACATTTCTCACCCTTCATCATACATTTCTCACCCTTCATCATACATTTCGCACCCTTCATCATACATTTCGCACCCTTCATCATACATTTCGCACCCTTCATCATACGTTACTCATCCTTCATCATACGTTACTCATCCTTCATCATACGTTTCTCATCCTTCATCATACGTTTCTCATCCTTCATCATACGTTTCTCATCCTTCATCATACGTTACTCATCCTTCATCATACGTTTCTCATCCTTCATCATACGTTACTCATCCTTCATCATTCATTTCTCACACTTCATCATACATTTCTCACCTTCATCATACATTTCGCACCCTTCATCATACATTTCTCACCCTTCATCATATGTTTCTCATCCTTCATCATACGTTTATCATCCTTCATCATACATTTCTCACCCTTCATCATATGTTTCTCATCCTTCATCATACGTTACTCATCCTTCATCATACATTTCTCACCCTTCATCATATGTTTCTCATCCTTCATCATACGTTACTCATCCTTCATCATACGTTTCTTACCCTTCATCATACATTTCGCACCCTTCATCATACGTTTCTCATCCTTCATCATACGTTTCTCATCCTTCATCATACGTTACTCATCCTTCATCATACGTTTCTCATCCTTCATCATACGTTACTCATCCTTCATCATACGTTTCTCATCCTTCATCATACGTTTCTCATCCTTCATCATACGTTTCTCATCCTTCATCATACGTTTCTTACCCTTCATCATACATTTCGCACCCTTCATCATACATTTCTCACCCTTCATCATACATTTCGCACCCTTCATCATACATTTCTCACCCTTCATCATACATTTCGCACCCTTCATCATACATTTCGCACCCTTCATCATACATTTCTCACCCTTCATCATACATTTCTCACCCTTCATCATATGTTTCTCATCCTTCATCATACGTTTCTCATCCTTCATCATACGTTTCTCATCCTTCATCATACGTTTCTCATCCTTCATCATACGTTACTCATCCTTCATCATACGTTTCTTACCCTTCATCATACATTTCGCACCCTTCATCATACATTTCGCACCCTTCATCATACATTTCTCACCCTTCATCATATGTTTCTCATCCTTCATCATACGTTTCTCATCCTTCATCATTCATTTCTCACACTTCATCATACATTTCTCACCCTTCATCATATGTTTCTCATCCTTCATCATTCATTTCTCACACTTCATCATACATTTCTCACCCTTCATCATACATTTCTCACCCTTCATCATACGTTTCTTACCCTTAATCATACATTTCTCACTCTTTTTCATACATTTCTCACCCTTCATCAAACGTTTCCCTCTTCATTATACATTTCTCATCCTTCATCATACGTTTCTTACCCTTCATCATACATTTCTCACCCTTCATCATATATTTCTCACCCTTCATCATACATTTCTCACCCTTCATCATATGTTTCTCATCCTTCATCATACATTTCTCACCCTTCATCATACATTTCGCACCCTTCATCATACATTTCGCACCCTTCATCATACATTTCGCACCCTTCATCATACATTTCTCACCTTCATCATACATTTCTCACCCTTCATCATACATTTCTCACCCTTCATCATACATTTCTCACCTTCATCATACATTTCGCACCCTTCATCATACATTTCTCACCCTTCATCATACATTTCTCACCCTTCATCATATGTTTCTCACCCTTCATCATACATTTCTCACCCTTCATCATACATTTCGCACCCTTCATCATACATTTCTCACCCTTCATCATATGTTTCTCATCCTTCATCATACGTTACTCATCCTTCATCATACGTTTCTCATCCTTCATCATACATTTCTCACCCTTCATCATACATTTCTCACCCTTCATCATACATTTCTCACCCTTCATCATATGTTTCTCATCCTTCATCATACATTTCTCACCCTTCATCATATGTTTCTCATCCTTCATCATTCATTTCTCACACTTCATCATACATTTCTCACTCTTTTTCATACATTTCTCACCCTTCATCATACATTTCTCACCCTTCATCATACATTTCTCACCTTCATCATACATTTCTCACCCTTCATCATACATTTCTCACCCTTCATCATATGTTTCTCATCCTTCATCATACGTTTCTCATCCTTCATCATACATTTCTCACCCTTCATCATACATTTCGCACCCTTCATCATACATTTCTCACCTTCATCATACATTTCGCACCCTTCATCATACATTTCTCACCCTTCATCATACATTTCGCACCCTTCATCATACATTTCTCACCCTTCATCATACATTTCGCACCCTTCATCATACATTTCGCACCCTTCATCATACATTTCGCACCCTTCATCATACATTTCGCACCCTTCATCATACATTTCTCACCTTCATCATACATTTCGCACCCTTCATCATACATTTCTCACTCTTTTTCATACATTTCTCACCCTTCATCATACATTTCTCACCCTTCATCATACATTTCGCACCCTTCATCATACATTTCGCACCCTTCATCATACATTTCTCACCCTTCATCATACATTTCTCACCCTTCATCATACATTGCTCGCCCTTCATCATACATTTCTCACCCTTCATCATACATTTCTCACCCTTCATCATACATTTCGCACCCTTCATCATACATTTCTCACCGTTTATCATACATTTCTCACCCTTCATCATACATTTCTCACCCTTCATCATATGTTTCTCATCCTTCATCATACATTTCTCACCCTTCATCATACATTTCTCACCCTTCATCATATGTTTCTCATCCTTCATCATACGTTTCTTACCCTTCATCATACATTTCTCACTCTTCTTCATATATTTCTCACCGTTCATCATACGTTTCTTCATCATACATTTCTCACCCTTCATCATACATTTCTCACCCTTCATCATACATTTCTCACCCTTCATCATACGTTTCTTACCCTTAATCATACATTTCTCACTCTTTTTCATACATTTCTCACCCTTCATCAAACGTTTCCCTCTTCATTATACATTTCTCACCCTTCATCATATGTTTCTCATCCTTCATCATACGTTACTCATCCTTCATCATACGTTTCTCATCCTTCATCATACATTTCTCACCCTTCATCATACATTTCTCACCCTTCATCATACATTTCTCACCTTCATCATACATTTCGCACCCTTCATCATACATTTCGCACCCTTCATCATACATTTCTCACCCTTCATCATATATTTCTCACCCTTCATCATACATTTCTCACCCTTCATCATATGTTTCTCATCCTTCATCATACGTTTCTCATCCTTCATCATACGTTTCTCATCCTTCATCATACGTTTCTCACCCTTCATCATACATTTCTCACCCTTCATCATACGTTTCTTACCCTTCATCATACATTTCTCACTCTTTTTCATACATTTCTCACCCTTCATCATATGTTTCTCATCCTTCATCATACGTTTATCATCCTTCATCATACGTTACTCATCCTTCATCATACGTTACTCATCCTTCATCATACGTTTCTCATCCTTCATCATACGTTTTTCATCCTTCATCATACATTTCTCACCCTTCATCATATGTTTCTCATCCTTCATCATACGTTTCTCATCCTTCATCATACATTTCGCACCCTTCATCATACATTTCGCACCCTTCATCATACGTTACTCATCCTTCATCATACGTTTATCATCCTTCATCATACGTTTATCATCCTTCATCATACGTTTATCATCCTTCATCATACGTTTATCATCCTTCATCATACGTTTATCATCCTTCATCATACGTTTATCATCCTTCATCATACATTTCTCATCCTTCATCATACGTTTCTTACCCTTCATCATACATTTCTCACTCTTCTTCATATATTTCTCACCGTTCATCATACATTTCTCATCATTCATTATACATTTCTCACCCTTCATCATACATTTCTCACCCTTCATCATACATTTCTCACCCTTCATCATACATTTCTCACCCTTCATCATATGTTTCTCATCCTTCATCATACGTTACTCATCCTTCATCATACGTTACTCATCCTTCATCATACGTTACTCATCCTTCATCATACGTTACTCATCCTTCATCATACGTTTCTCATCCTTCATCATACGTTTCTCATCCTTCATCATACGTTTCTCATCCTTCATCATACGTTTCTCATCCTTCATCATACGTTTCTCATCCTTCATCATACGTTTCTCATCCTTCATCATACGTTTCTCATCCTTCATCATACGTTACTCATCCTTCATCATACGTTTCTCATCCTTCATCATACGTTTTTCATCCTTCATCATACGTTTCTCATCCTTCATCATACGTTTCTCATCCTTCATCATACGTTTATCATCCTTCATCATACGTTTCTCATCCTTCATCATACGTTACTCATCCTTCATCATACGTTTATCATCCTTCATCATACGTTTCTCATCCTTCATCATACATTTCGCACCCTTCATCATACATTTCTCACTCTTTTTCATACATTTCTCACCCTTCATCATATGTTTCTCATCCTTCATCATACGTTTATCATCCTTCATCATACATTTCTCACCCTTCATCATACGTTACTCATCCTTCATCATACATTTCTCACCCTTCATCATACATTTCGCACCCTTCATTATACATTTCTCACCCTTCATCATACATTTCTCACCCTTCATCATACATTTCTCACCCTTCATCATACATTTCTCACCCTTCATCATACATTTCGCACCCTTCATCATACATTTCTCACCGTTTATCATACATTTCTCATTATATTTCATATATTTCTCACCGTTCATCATACGTTTCTCTCTTCATTATACATTTCTCACCCTTCATCATACATTTCTCACCCTTCATCATACGTTTCTCATCCTTCATCATACGTTTCTCATCCTTCATCATACGTTTCTCATCCTTCATCATACGTTTCTCATCCTTCATCATACGTTACTCATCCTTCATCATACGTTTCTCATCCTTCATCATACGTTTTTCATCCTTCATCATACATTTCTCACCCTTCATCATATGTTTCTCATCCTTCATCATACGTTTCTCATCCTTCATCATACGTTTATCATCCTTCATCATACGTTTCTCATCCTTCATCATACGTTACTCATCCTTCATCATACGTTTATCATCCTTCATCATACGTTTCTCATCCTTCATCATACGTTTCTCATCCTTCTCATACGTTTATCCTTTCATTGCGCATCTCTTATACTTCACCATACAAATTCCCTCACTGGAAATTCGTAAGTCTCCATCATATATTTCACATAATAAATTATCAACCTTCATTATGCATTTTTACATTATTTGAGGTTTCTTATATTTGTTACACTTTTTTCATCCCATATTATACATTTTGCACTATTTAAAGTTGTTCATCTTTCATTTTACATTCCTCATCCTTCATTAAACATTTCTCCATTTAACATTATTCACCCTTCGTTCTTCATGTTTTATCCACCAGTGTAGGTTCCTCACCACTGATCATACATACTCTTCCTCCTCTTCATTATACATCTTCCATCCATCATTATAAGCTTCACATTTTTTCATTATACATCCCACACCCCAGATGGTACATTCCCATCCTTCATCATTCATTTCCCGCCACTGATCATAGATTTCTCGCCATTCATCATACATGTATACGATTTTACATTTTACATAATGTATTGATTCTCCTTCATATATATTTCATTTCTCCCACAGTTACGTGTCAGGGGACTGAGGCAAGCACATTCAGCCCAGCAAAAGGACCTCTGGGCTGGTCAGTATTTCTAGATTCCTCTGAAGTGAATGTCTCAGATGAGTTAAGAAATGACTTATCCTCTGAGTAAGGATTTCTCATGACTTGGCCAACTATCCACGTAATCTTAAGAAGTCCTGCTTCTTGAGACCACCTCTCTAAAGCGAAGCTGAAGTGCATTGGTTATCGCTCAAGAACTATGATGTTGATGATGTATTTGATACGGTCATGTCCACTGATTTCCGACCACAGCGTTTTTAAAAGACAGATTTGTAATACAAAAATCTTTGGTTTTCATATTATTCACTTTGTTTAACACTGTCCGCTATCATATCGGGTCGTAAACATGGCTTTGGGTATTGTAATGATTTTGTGTATTTGTTATCCTACAATTCACGTCTATTTTTTGCTTAACAGCTTTTTATTCTGAAAGTTGACAGGGCAATTGATTGCATCTATCTGTGCGTCTGGCCCATGCATGTGTCTCTGTACAAGCTCAGTTCCACAACACTTGGGTCAGTCCTCCCTGTAATGTAGATCTGATATAACATTTGGGATTTACAGGATGCATTATTTACCTTTTCCTTAATAGAGGATCAATTCTACAAGGTGCGACTGAACAGGTGTGCGTGTAGTGAGGGCGAATGGCGTATCTTGCGGCGTTGGTAAAGGCGTAGACAATGACCCGGAAAATAGCACTAGTTTGTGTTTAATGTGATTACTGTACAGACCTTGTGAGTTATCACAGCGACCTCGTAAACTAGTCTATCCTGTCTGTTCGTTCGTATACGCGCCTGTTCGTCTGTTCGGTCTGCGTACAGACTGTGTCACTGGACGTGTCGGATTGGTCTGTGTACAGACAGTGTCACTGGACGTGTCGGATTGGTCTGCGTACAGACAGTGTCACTCGACGTGTCAGATTACTCTTTCCTGTCTGGGAAGGTCGTCTTTGTCATGTCTGCTCAGTCTCTGTGTCTCTCTGAATATGAGTCATGTGTGGGCGTGATTTCCTGTGCATGATTTTGGTGCGCATGTTCTCTGACTGACTCGCCAGTTTTGACTCGCTGTTTGCCTGTCAATAACATGCTTATATATGGATGAAACCATCAAGTCCTTGCAGGGCGCGCTTCATATAGCGAAAGTGGCCTATCTTGACATAGTCAAGTCGATCTATATTCTATTTTACTCATCTATGTTCACACACTCTTGCTCTTATTATCTATCATCTCATTTTCTTTTCGTACCACACTCTAACTCACACAGCACCACACTCACCGCTCCCTGACCCTCTCCCGCCGCTCACGCTCACCTTCCACCACAATTCCCACTTTTATAACAGATGTCCAGTACAATTCCCTTTACGAAACCTTTGCCTCGATTTCTTGTTTGATATATTGACCACCAAGGTAACTTTCGTATCGTATTGCTATCATTCTTCTTGTATGACAAAATTATGGTCTAATCTCATTAATTTTCTTATATATATATATATATATATATATATATATATATATATATATATATATATATATATATATATATATAAGAAAATTAATGAGATTTTTTTTTTTTCTAATTTTCCAAAAGAAGGAACAGAGGGAGCCAGGTGAGGATATTCCAAAAAGGCCCAGTCCTCTGTTCTTATACATATATATATATATTATATATATATATATATATATATATATATATATATATATATATATATATATATATATATATATATATATGTATATATATATATATATATATAAGCAGTATCATGGAAGAGTGAAAACACTTTCATCTCAAGTGGCCAAAGGGTTTAGCTTCCCTTCCCTCGGGCCTAAGACAAAATACGAAATTGAAACATGTTGTAAAAGTGAGTTGGGTTGGCGGGGTTCTCTCTGTAAACTTTTATTAAAACGTCTGGTCGATGTGAGACATGTGAAACCGGATCTAATAAAATTTTCTCCGAACCCAACTTGGCTCTTGCATGCACGGAACACACACCCCCTCCCCCTAAACCCAAAAGTGTGACGTCACGAGGATTCAACGAAAGGTTAGTAATGGGTATTCCCTTACATATCTAACTATTGCATTTTTTAATATCTTCTTACATTTCCTGTTCCTTGATATATTTTAGTCACATCCTCATTCAACCTTCAGTTTGTTTCCCAGTTGACTCAGTACCGTTTATGAATAATATATATTATATCATTACTATACCTCTCTGCAGTGTTCTTATATATATATATATATATATATATATATATATATATATATATATATATATATATATATATATATATATATATATATATCTCGGAAAGCAAAAATGGGTATGTTTGAAGGAATAGTGGTTCCAACAATGTTGTATGGTTGCGAGGTGTGGGCTATGGATACAGTTGTGCGCAGGAGGATGGATGTGCTGGAAATGAGATGTTTGAGGACAATGTGTGGTGTGAGGTGGTTTGATCGAGTAAGTAACGTAAGGGTAAGAGAGATGTGTGGAAATAAAAAGAGCGTGGTTGAGAGAGCAGAAGAGGGTGTTTTGAAATGGTTTGGGCACATGGAGAGAATGAGTGATGAAAGATTGACCAAGGGGATATGTGTGTCGGAGGTGGAGGGAACGAGGAGAAGTGGGAGACCAAATTGGAGGTGGAAAGATGGAGTGAAAAAGATTTTGTGTGATCGGGGCCTGAACATGCAGGAGGGTGAAAGGAGGGCAAGGAATAGAATGAATTGGATCGGTTTGGTATACCGGGGTTGACGTGCTGTCAGTGGATTGAATCAGGGCATGTGAAGCGTCTGGGGTAAACCATGGAAAGCTGTGTATGTATGTATATTATGCGTGTGTGGACGTATGTATATACATGTGTATGGGGGTGGGTTGGGCCATTTCTTTCGTCTGTTTCCTTGCGCTTCCTCGCAAACGCGGGAGACAGCGACAAAGCAAAAAAAAATAAAAAAAAATAAAGGTAAATAAAGTGCGTAAGACAAGGGAGCAAATGGGAACTTCAGTGAAGGGCGCAAATGGGGAGGTGATAACAAGTAGTGGTGATGTGAGAGGGAGATGTAGTGAGTATTTTGAAGGTTTGTTGAATGTGTTTGATAATAGAGTGGCAGATATAGGGTGTTTTGGTCGAGGTGGTGTGCAAAGTGAGAGGGTTAGGGAAAATGATTTGGTAAACAGAGAAGAGGTAGTAAAAGCTTTGCGGAAGATGAAAGCCGGCAAGGCAGCAGGTTTGGATGGTATTGCAGTGGAATTTATTAAAAAAAGGGGTTACTCTATTATTGACTGGTTGGTAAGGTTATTTAATGTATGTATGACTCATGGTGAGGTGCCTGAGGATTGGCGGAATGCGTGCATAGTGCTATTGTACAAAGGCAAAGGGGATAAGAGTGAGTGCTCAAATTACAGAGGTATAAGTTTGTTGAGTATTCCTGGTAAATTATATGGGATGGTATTGATTGAGAGGGTGAAGGCATGTACAGAGCATCAGATTGGGGAAGAGCATTGTGGTTTCAGAAGTGGTAGAGGATGTGTGGATCAGGTGTTTGCTTTGAAGAATGTATGTGAGAAATACTTAGAAAAGTAAATGGATTTTATGTAGCATTTATGGATCTGGGGAAGGCATATGATAGAGTTGATAGAGATGCTCTGTGGAAGGTATTAAGAATATATGGTGTGGGAGGCAAGTTGTTAGAAGCAGTGAAAAGTTTTTATCGAGGATGTAAGGCTTTTGTACGTGTAGGAAGAGAGGAAAGTGATTGGTTCTCAGTGAATGTAGGTTTGCGGCAGGGGTATGTGATGTCTCCATGGTTGTTTAATTTGTTTATGGATAGGGTTGTTAGGGAGGTGAATGCAAGAGTTTTGGAAAGAGGGGCAAGTATGAAGTCTGTTGGGGATGAGAGAGCTTGGGAAGTGAGTCAGTTGTTGTTCGCTGATGATACAGCGCTGGTGGCTGATTCATGTGAGAAACTGCAGAAGCTGGTGACTGAGTTTGGTAAAGTGTGTGAAAGAAGAAAGTTAAGAGTAAATGTGAATAAGAGCAAGGTAATTAGGTACAGTAGGGTTGAGGGTCAAGTCAATTGGGAGGTAAGTTTGAATGGAGAAAAACTGGAGGAAGTAAAGTGTTTTAGATATCTGGGAGTGGATCTGGCAGCGGATGGAACCATGGAAGCGGAAGTGAATCATAGGGCGGGGGAGGGGGCGAAAATCCTGGGAGCCTTGAAGAATGTGTGGAAGTCGAGAACATTATCTCGGAAAGCAAAAATGGGTATGTTTGAAGGAATAGTGGTTCCATCAATGTTGTATGGTTGCGAGGCGTGGGCTATGGATAGAGTTGTGCGCAGGAGGATGGATGTGCTGGAAATGAGATGTTTGAGGACAATGTGTGGTGTGAGGTGGTTTGATCGAGTAAGTAACGTAAGGGTAAGAGGGATGTGTGGAAATAAAAAGAGCGTGGTTGAGAGAGCAGAAGAGGGTGTTTTGAAATGGTTTGGGCACATGGAGAGAATGAGTGAGGAAAGATTGACCAAGAGGATATATGTGTCGGAGGTGGAGGGAACGAGGAGAAGTGGGAGACCAAATTGGAGGTGGAAAGATGGAGTGAAGAAGATTTTTTGTGATCGGGGCCTGAACATGCAGGAGGGTGAAAGGAGGGCAAGGAATAGAGTGAATTGGATCGATGTGGTATACCGGGGTTGACGTGCTGTCAGTGGATTGAATCAGGGCATGTGAAACGTCTGGGGTAAACCATGGAAAGCTGTGTAGGTATGTATATTTGCGTGTGTGGACGTATGTATAAACATGTGTAGGGGGGGGGGGGGGGGGGGGTTGGGCCATTTCTTTCGTCTGTTTCCTTGCGTTACCTGGCAAACGCGGGAGACAGCGACAAAGCAAAATATATATATACATATATATATATATATATATATATATATATATATATATATATATATATATGTATATATATATATATATATATATATATATATATATATATATCCTTTTTTTACTATTCGCCATTTTCTGCGTTAGCAAGGTAGCGTTAAGGACAGAGGACTGAGGGAATATCCTCACTTAGCTCTCCCCTCTATTCCGTCTTTTGGAAAATCAAAATCGACTGGGGAGGATTTCCAGTCCCCCTGTCTCTCCCCTTTTAGCCACTTTCTATGACACACAAGGGAATACGTGGGAAGTATTCTTTCTTCCCCATCCTCATTAATTATATATATATATATATATATATATATATATATATATATATATATATATATATATATATATATATATATATATATATATATATATATATATATATCATCCCTGGGGATAGGGGATTAAGAATACTTCCCATGTATTCCCTGCATGTCGTAGAAGGCGACTAAAAGGGGAGGGAGCGGGGGGCTGGAAATCCTCCCCTCTCATTTTTTTTTTAATTTTCCAAAAGAAGGAACAGAGGGGGCCAGGTGAGGATATTCCAAAAAAGGCCCAGTCCTCTGTTCTTAACGCTACCTCGCTAACGCGGGAAATGGCGAATAGTTTAAAAGAAAGATATATATATATATATATATATATATATATATATATATATATATATATATATATATATATATATATATACATATATATATATTATCCCTGGGGATATGGGAGAAAAAATACTTTCCACACATTCCTCACATGTCTTAGAAGATGACTAAAGAAGACGGGACGGGGGCCTAGAAATCCTCCCCTCCCTGTATTTCTAAAAGGGGAAACAGAAGAAGAAGTCACGCGGGGAGTGCTCATTCTCCCTCCTCGAAGGCTCAGATTGGGGTATCTAAATGTGTGTGGATGTACCCAAGAGGAGAAAAAAGGAGAGATAGGTAGTATGTTTGTGGAGAGGAACCTGGATGTTTTGGCTCTGAGTGAAATGAAGCTCAAGAATAAAGGGGAAGAGTGGTTTGGGAATGTCTTGGGAGTAAAGTCAGGGGTTAGTGAGAGGACGAGAGCAAGGGAAGGAATACCACTACTCCTGAAACAGGAGTGGTGGGAGTATGTGATTAAGTGTAAGAAAGTAAACTCTAGGTTCATGTGGGTAAAACTGAAAGTGAATGGAGAGAGATGGGTGATTATTGGTGCATATGCACCTGGGCATGAGAAGAAAGATCATGAGAGGCAAGTGTTTCGGGAGCAGCCGAGTGAGTGTTTTAGTGTTTTGATGCGAGAGACCGGGTTATAGTGATGGGTGATTTGAATGCAAAGGTGAGTAATTTGGCAGTTGAGGTAATAATTGGTGTACATGGGGTGTTCAGTGTTGTAAATGGAAATGGTGAAGAGCTTGCAGATTCATGTGCTGAAAAAGGACTGGTGATTGGGAATATCTGTTTCGAAAAGAGAGATATGCATAAGTATACGTATGTAAGTAGGAGAGATGACCAGAGAGCGTTATTGGATTACGTGTTAATTGATACGCGCACGAAAAACACTTTTGGATGTTAATGTGCTGAGAGGCGCAACTCGAGGGATGTCTGATCATTATCCTGTGGAGGCGAAGGTGAAGATTTGTAGAGGTTTTCAGAAAAGAAGAGAGAATGTTGGGGTGAAGAGAGTGGTGAGAGTAAGTGAGCTTGGGAAGGAGACTTGTGTGAAGAAGTACCAGGAGAGACTAAGTACAGAATGGAAAAAGTTGAGAACAAAGGCAGTAAGGCGAGTGGGCGAGGAATGGGATGTATTTAGGGAAGCAGTGATGGCTTGCGCAAAAGATGCTTGTTGCATGAGAAGCGTGGGAAGTGACCAGATTAGAAAGGGTAGTGAGTGGTGGGATGAAGAAGTAAGATTATTAGTGAAAGAGAATAGAGAGACTTTTGGACGATTTTTTGCAGGGAAGTAATGCAAAGATGTATAAAGGAAAGAGGAAGGAGGTCAAGAGAAAGGTGCAAGAGGTGAAAAAGAGGGCAAATGAGAGTTGGGGTGAAAGAGTATCATTAAATTTTAGGTAGAATAAAAAGATGTTTTGGAAGGAATAAAGTACGTAAGACAAGGGAACAAATGGGAACATCAGTGAAGGGGGCTATTGGGGATGTGATAACAAGAATTGGTGATGTGAGAAGGAGATGGAGTGAGTATTTTGAAGGTTTGTTGAATGTGTTTGATGATAGAGTGGCAGATATAGGGTGTTTTGGTCGCGGTGGTGTGCAAAGTGAGAGGGTTAGGGAGATTGATTTGGTAAACAGAGAAGAGGTAGTAAAAGCTTTGTGGAAGATGAAAGCAGGCAAGGCAGCGGGTTTGGATGGTATTGCAGTGGACTTTATTAAACTAGGGGTGTTTTAGATATCTGGAGTGGATTTGACAGTGGAGGGAACTATGGAAGCGGAAGTGAGTCATAGGGTGGGGGAGGGGGCGAAAGTTTTGTGAGCGTTAAAAATATGTTTAAGGCGAGAACGTTATCTCGGAAAACAGAAATGTGTATGTTTGAAGGAATATTGGTTCCGACAATGTTATATGGTTGCGAGACTTGGGGTATAGATAGAGATGTGCGGAGGAGGGTGGAAGTGCTGGAAATGAGATGTTTGAGAACAATATGTGGTGTGAGGTGGACTGATCGAGTAAGGAAGGAAAGGATAAGAGAGAGATGTGTGGTGATAATAGGTGTGTGCTTGAGAGAGCAGAAGAGGGTGTTTTGAAAAGGTTTGGTCACATGGAGAGAATGAGTAAGGAAAGATTGACAAAGAGGATATGTCAAAGGTGGAGGGGACGAGGAGGTGTGGGAAACCAGATTGGAGATGAAAGATAGAGTGAAAAAGATTTTGAGTGATCGGGGACTGAACATGCAGGAGGGTGAAAGGCGTGCAAGGAATAGAGTGAATTGGAACGATGTGGTATACCGGGGTCGACGTGCTGCAATGGATTGAACCAGGGCATACGAAGCTTCTGGGGTAAACCATGGAAAGTTTTGTATGGCCTGAATATGGAAAGGAAGCTGTGGTTTCAGTGCATTATACATAACAGCTAGAGACTGAGTGTGAACGAATGTGGCCTTTGTTGTCTTTTCCTAGTGCTATCTCGTGCACATGCGGGGGGAGGGGGTAGTCATTTCATGTGTGGCAGGATAGCGACGGGAATGAATAAGGTCAGACAGTATAAATCATGTACATGTACATATATGTGTGTGTCTGTGTGTGTATATATATGTACACATTGAGATGTATAGGTATGTATATGTGCGTGTGTGGACGTGTATGTATATACATGTGTATGTGGGTGGGTTGGGCCATTCTTTCGTCTGTTTCCTTGCGCAACTCGCTAGTGCGGGAGACAGCGATAAAGTATAATATATATATATATATATATATATATATATATATATATATATATATATATATATATATTTTTTTTATAATTTGTCGCTGTCTCCCGCGTTTGCGAGGTAGCGCAAGGAAACAGACGAAAGAAATGGCCCAACCCCCCCCCCCCCCATACACATGTATATACATACGTCCACACACGCAAATATACATACCTACACAGCTTTCCATGGTTTACCCCAGACGCTTCACATGCCTTGATTCAATCCACTGACAGCACGTCAACCCCGGTATACCACATCGCTCCAATTCACTCTATTCCTTGCCCTCCTTTCACCCTCCTGCATGTTCAGGCCCCGATCACACAAAATCTTTTTCACTCCATCTTTCCACCTCCAATTTGGTCTCCCTCTTCTCCTCGTTCCCTCCACCTCCGACACATATATCCTCTTGGTCAATCTTTCCTCACTCATTCTCTCCATGTGCCCAAACCACTTCAAAACACCCTCTTCTGCTCTCTCAACCACGCTCTCTTTATTTCCACACATCTCTCTTACCCTTACGTTACTCACTCGATCAAACCACCTCACACCACACATTGTCCTCAAACATCTCATTTCCAGCACATCCATCCTCCTGCGCACAACTCTATTCATAGCCCACACCTCGCAACCATACAACATTGTTGGAACCACTATTCCTTCAAACATACCCATTTTTGCTTTCCGAGATAATGTTCTCGACTTCCACATATTCTCTCCATGTGCCCAAACCATTTCAAAACACCCTCTTCTGCTCTCTCAACCACGCTCTTTTTATTTCCACACATCTCTCTTACCCTTACGTTACTTACTCGATCAAACCACCTCACACCACATATTGTCCTCAAACATCTCATTTCCAGCACATCCATCCTCCTGCGCACAACTCTATCCATAGCCCACGCCTCGCAACCATAAAACATTGTTGGAACCACTATTCCTTCAAACATACCCATTTTTGCTTTCCGAGATAATGTTCTCGACTTCCACACATTCTTCAAGGCTCCCAGAATTTTCGCCCCCTACCCCACCCTATGATCCACTTCCGCTTCCATGGTTCCATCCGCTGCCAGATCCACTCCCAGATGTCTAAAACACTTTACTTCCTCCAATTTTTCTCCATTCAAACTTACTTCCCAATTGACTTGACCCTCCACCCTACTGTACCTAATTACCTTGCTCTTATTCACATTTACTCTTAACTTTCTTCTTTCACACACTTTACCAAACTCAGTCACCAGCTTCTGCAGTTTCTCACATGAATCAGCCGCCAGCGCTGTATCATCAGCGAACAACAACTGACCCACTTCCCAAGCTCTCTCATCCCCAACAGACTTCATACTTGCCCCTCTTTCCAAAACTCTTGCATTTACCTCCCTAACAACCCCATCCAAAAACAAATTAAACAACCATGGAGACATCACACACCCCTGCCGCAAACATACATTCACTGAGAACCAATCACTTTCCTCTCTTCCTACACGTACACATGCCTTACATCCTCGATAAAAACTTTTCACTGCTTCTAACAACTTTCCTCCCACACCATATATTCTTAATACCTTCCACAGAGCATCTCTATCAACTCTATCATATGCCTTCTCCAGATCCATAAATGCTATATACAAATCCATCTGCTTTTCTAAGTATTTCTCACATACATTCTTCAAAGCAAACACCTGATATATATATATATATATATATATATATATATATATATATATATATATATATATAAATAAATATATATATATATTTATATATATATATATATATATATATTTTTTATCTATTTCATTATACTTTGTCGCTGTCTCCCGCGTTTGCGAGGTAGCGCAAGGAAACAGACGAAAGAAATGGCCCAACCCCGCACCATACACATGTATATACATACGTCCACACACGCAAATATACATACCTACACAGCTTTCCATGGTTTACCCCAGACGCTTCACATGCCTTGATTCAATCCACTGACAGCACGTCAACCCCGGTATACCACATCGCTCCAATTCACTCTATTCCTTGCCCTCCTTTCACCCTCCTGCATGTTCAGGCCCCGATCACACAAAATCTTTTTCACTCCATCTTTCCACCTCCAATTTGGTCTCCCTCTTCTCCTCGTTCCCTCCACCTCCGACACATATATCCTCTTGGTCAATCTTTCCTCACTCATTCTCTCCATGTGCCCAAACCACTTCAAAACACCCTCTTCTGCTCTCTCAACCACGCTCTCTTTATTTCCACACATCTCTCTTACCCTTACGTTACTCACTCGATCAAACCACCTCACACCACACATTGTCCTCAAACATCTCATTTCCAGCACATCCATCCTCCTGCGCACAACTCTATTCATAGCCCACGCCTCGCAACCATACAACATTGTTGGAACCACTATTCCTTCAAACATACCCATTTTTGCTTTCCGAGATAATGTTCTCGACTTCCACATATTCTCTCCATGTGCCCAAACCATTTCAAAACACCCTCTTCTGCTCTCTCAACCACGCTCTTTTTATTTCCACACATCTCTCTTACCCTTACGTTACTTACTCGATCAAACCACCTCACACCACATATTGTCCTCAAACATCTCATTTCCAGCACATCCATCCTCCTGCGCACAACTCTATCCATAGCCCACGCCTCGCAACCATAAAACATTGTTGGAACCACTATTCCTTCAAACATACCCATTTTTGCTTTCCGAGATAATGTTCTCGACTTCCACACATTCTTCAAGGCTCCCAGAATTTTCGCCCCCTACCCCACCCTATGATCCACTTCCGCTTCCATGGTTCCATCCGCTGCCAGATCCACTCCCAGATGTCTAAAACACTTTACTTCCTCCAATTTTTCTCCATTCAAACTTACCTCCCAATTGACTTGACCCTCCACCCTACTGTACCGAATAACCTTGCTCTTATTCACATTTACTCTTAACTTTCTTCTTTCACACACTTTACCAAACTCAGTCACCAGCTTCTGCAGTTTCTCACATGAATCAGCCGCCAGCGCTGTATCATCAGCGAACAACAACTGACCCACTTCCCAAGCTCTCTCATCCCCAACAGACTTCATACTTGCCCCTCTTTCCAAAACTCTTGCATTTACCTCCCTAACAACCCCATACAAAAACAAATTAAACAACCATGGAGACATCACACACCCCTGCCGCAAACATACATTCACTGAGAACCAATCACTTTCCTCTCTTCCTACACGTACACATGCCTTACATCCTCGATAAAAACTTTTCACTGCTTCTAACAACTTTCCTCCCACACCATATATTCTTAATACCTTCCACAGAGCATCTCTATCAACTCTATCATATGCCTTCTCCAGATCCATAAAT
Organism: Panulirus ornatus; assembly: GCF_036320965.1. Taxonomy (NCBI): domain Eukaryota; kingdom Metazoa; phylum Arthropoda; class Malacostraca; order Decapoda; family Palinuridae; genus Panulirus; species Panulirus ornatus. The sequence continues at coordinate 68,153,099 of NC_092234.1, forward strand.
GCTATATACAAATCCATTTGCTTTTCTAAGTATTTCTCACATACATTCTTCAAAGCAAACACCTGATATATATATATATATATATATATATATATATATATATATATATGTATATATATATATATATATATATATATATATATATATATATATATATATATATATATATATATATAAATAAATATATATATATATTTATATATATATATATATATATATATATATATATATATATATAAATAAATATATATATATATTTATATATATATATATATATATATATATATATATATATATATTTTTTATCTATTTCATTATACTTTGTCGCTGTCTCCCGCGTTTGCGAGGTAGCGCAAGGAAACAGACGAAAGAAATGGCCCCCCCCCCCCCCCATACACATGTATATACATACGTCCACACACGCAAATATACATACCTACACAGCTTTCCATGGTTTACCCCAGACGCTTCACATGCCTTGATTCAATCCACTGACAGCACGTCAACCCCGGTATACCACATCGCTCCAATTCACTCTATTCCTTGCCCTCCTTTCACCCTCCTGCATGTTCAGGCCCCGATCACACAAAATCTTTTTCACTCCATCTTTCCACCTCCAATTTGGTCTCCCTCTTCTCCTCGTTCCCTCCACCTCCGACACATATATCTTCTTGGTCAATCTTTCATCACTCATTCTCTCCATGTGCCCAAACCACTTCAAAACACCCTCTTCTGCTCTCTTACCCTTACGTTACTCACTCGATCAAACCACCTCACACCACACATTGTCCTCAAACATCTCATTTCCAGCACATCCATCCTCCTGCGCACAACTCTATCCATAGCCCACGCCTCGCAACCATACAACATTGTTGGAACCACTATTCCTTCAAACATACCCATTTTTGCTTTCCGAGATAATGTTCTCGACTTCCAGAAATTCTTCAAGGCCCCCAGAATTTTCGCCCCCTCCCCCACCCTATGATCCACTTCCGCTTCCATGGTTCCATCCGCTGCCAGATCCACTCCCAGATATCTAAAACACTTCACTTCCTCCAGTTTTTCTCCATTCAAACTCACCTCCCAATTGACTTGACCCTCAACCCTACTGCACCTAATAACCTTGCTCTTATTCACATTTACTCTTAACTTTCTTCTTCCACACACTTTACCAAACTCAGTCACCAGCTTCTGCAGTTTCTCACATGAATCAGCCGCCAGCGCTGTATCATCAGCGAACAACAACTGACCCACTTCCCAAGCTCTCTCATCCCCATCAGACTTTATACTTGCCCCTCTTTCCAAAACTCTTCCATTCACCTCCCTAACAACCCCATCCATAAACAAATTAAACAACCATGGAGACATCACACACCCCTGCCGCAAACCTACATTCACTGAGAACCAATCACTTTCCTCTCTTCCTACACGTACACATGCCTTACATCCTCGATAAAAACTTTTCACTGCTTCTAACAACTTTCCTCCCACACCATATATTCTTAATACCTTCCACAGAGCATCTCTATCAACTCTATCATATGCCTTCTCCAGATCCATAAATGCTACATACAAATCCATTTGCTTTTCTAAGTATTTCTCACATACATTCTTCAAAGCAAACACCTGATCCACACATCCTCTACCACTTCTGAAACCACACTGCTCTTCCCCAATCTGATGCTCTGTACATGCCTTCACCCTCTCAATCAATACCCTCCCATATAATTTACCAGGAATACTCAACAAACTTATACCTCTGTAATTTGAGCACTCACTCTTATCCCCTCTGCCTTTGTACAATGGCACTATGCACGCATTCCGAGAATTCTCAGGCACCTCACCATGAGTCATACATACATTAAATAGCCTTACCAACCAGTCAATAATACAGTCACCCCCTTTTTAATAAATTCCACTGCAATACCATCCAAGCCTGCTGTCTTGCCGGCTTTCATCTTCCGCAAAGCTTTTACTACCTCTTCTATGTTTACCAAATAATTTTCCCTAACCCTCTCACTTTGCACACCACCTCGACCAAAACACCCTATATCTGCCACTCTATCATCAAACACATTGAACAAACCTTCAAAATATTCACTCCATTTCCTTCTCACATCACCACTACTTGTTATCACCTCCCCATTTGCGACCTTCACTGAAGTTCCCATTTGCTCCCTTGTCTTACGCACTTTATTTACCTCCTTCCAGAACATCTTTTTATTCTCCCTAAAATTTAATGATACTCTCTCACCCCAACTCTCATTTGCCCTTTTTTTCACTTCTTGCACCTTTTTCTTGACCTCCTGTCTCTTTCTTTTATACATCTCCCACTCAATTGCATTTTTTCCCTGCAAAAATCGTCCAAATGCCTCTCTCTTCTCTTTCACTAATTCTCTTACTTCTTCATCCCACCACTCACTACCCTTTCTAATCAACCCACCTCCCACTCTTCTCATGCCACAAGCATCTTTTGCGCAATCCATCACTGATTCCCTAAATACATCCCATTCCTCCCCCACTCCCCTTACTTCCATTGTTCTCACCTTTTTCCATTCTGTACTCAGTCTCTCCTGGTACTTCCTCACACAGGTCTCCTTCCCAAGCTCACTTACTCTCACCGCCCTCTTCACCCCAACATTCACTCTTCTTTTCTTAAAACCCATACAAATCTTCACCTTAGCCTCCACAAGATAATGATCAGACATCCCTCCAGTTGCACCTCTCAGCACATTAACATCCAAAAGTCTCTCTTTCGCACGCCTGTCAATTAACACGTAAACCAATAACGCTCTCTGGCCATCTCTCCTACTTACATAAGTATACTTAAGTATATCTCGCTTTTTAAACCAGGTGTTCCCAATCATCAGTCCTTTTTCAGCACATAAATCTACAAGCTCTTCACCATTTCCATTTACAACACTGAACACCCCATGTATACCAATTATTCCCTCAACTGCCACATTACTCACCTTTGCATTCAAATCACCCATCACTATAACCCAGTCTCGTGCATCAAAACCACTAACACACTCATTTAGCTGCTCCCAAAACACTTGCCTCTCATGATCTTTCTTCTCATGCCCAGGTGCATATGCACCAATAATCACCCACCTCTCTCCATCAACTTTCAGTTTTACCCATATTAATCGAGAATTTTCTTTCTTACATTCTATCACATACTCCCACAACTCCTGTTTCAGGAGTATTGCTACTCCTTCCCTTGCTCTTGTCCTCTCACTAACCCCTGACTTTACTCCCAAGACATCCCCAAACCACTCTTCCCCTTTACCCTTGAGCTTCGTTTCACTCAGAGCCAAAACATCCAGGTTCCTTTCCTCAAACATACTACCTATCCCTCCTTTTTTCACATCTTGGTTACATCCACACACATTTAGGCACCCCACTCTGAGCCTTCGAGGAGGATGAGCACTCCCCGCGTGACTCCTTCTTCTGTTTCCCATTTTAGAAAGTTAATGCAAGGAGGGAAGGATTTCTGGCCCCCCGCTCCCGTCCCCTGTAGTCGCTTTCTACGACACGCGAGGAATACGTGGGAAGTATTCTTTCACCCCTATCCCCAGGGATAATATACATATATACACACATATACACACACACACACACACACACACACACATACACACACACACACACACATACGCACATATACACACACACACACACACATACATATGTATACATATGAAAAATGTAAGAAACAATTTAGAAAACTGAAACTTATAGCTTGAAATAAATGAAAAAATGAATGTCACATAATGGTTCAACCTCTGGCTATGGAAAAAGGAAATGTTTAATTTATTTACACAAACGTCAATTGTAGTTCTCATCAATTTAACCACTGTATCAATAAGCTTCAATGTCTAAGCTACATTTTTCTCCAATTTCACTATTTTCTTGTCAAAACACCATGTATGAAAACTATCACTCCAGTAACACAACCATAAACATTTACTTCCCCCTTAAAAAGAAGTTCTGGGGAAGTCTGTCTCGATACACTGCGGGAAACTCTACCACCTGGCGAGGTTTGTGTTGCAATGGTTCCCGATTCACAAACGTAGTAGCATCACTGGTGGGCCAAGGTAGTTCCGTTCCCCTTTCGTCGACCAGCAGGTGTTGGGTCGTGGAAGGCATCACTCATGAGTCACGTGACTCACGGCAATTAATCATATATATATATTTTTTTTATTTTTCTATTTTGCTTTGTCGCTGTCTCCCGCATTTGCGGCGTAGCGCAAGGAAACAGAAGAAAGAAATGGCCCAACCCACCCCCATACACATGTATATACACACACGTCCACACACGGAAATATACATACCTATACATATCAATGTACACATATATATACACACACAGACACATACATATATACCCATGCACACAATTCACACTGTCTGCCTTTATTCATTCCCATCGCCAACTCGCCACACATGGAATTCCATCCCCCTCCCCCCTCATGTGTGAGAGGTAGCGCTAGGAAAAGATAACAAAGGCCCCATTCGTTCACACTCAGTCTCCAGCTGTCATGCAATAATGCCCGATCCACAGCTCCCTTTCCACATCTAGGCCCCACACAACTTTCCATGGTTTACCCCAGACGCTTCACATGCCCTGATTCAATCCACTGACAGCACGTCAACCCCGGTATACCACATCGATCCAATTCACTCTATTCCTTGCCCGCCTTTCACCCTCCTGCATGTTCAGTCCCCGATCACTCAAAATCTTTTTCACTCCATCTTTCCACCTCCAATTTGGTCTCCCACTTCTCCTCGTTCCCTCCACATTCGACACATATATCCTCTTGGTCAATCTTTCCTCACTCATTCACTCCATGTGCCCAAACCATTTCAAAACACCCTCTTCTGCTCTCTTAACCACGCTCTTTTTATTTCCACACATCTCTCTTACTCTTACATTACTTACTCGATCAAACCACCTCACACCACACATTGTCCTCAAACATCTCATTTCCAGCACATCCATCCTCCTGCGCACAACTCTATCCATAGCCCACGCCTCGCAACCATACAACATTGTTGGAACCATTATTCCTTCAAACATACCCATTTTTGTTTTCCGAGATAATGTTCTCGACTTTTACACATTCTTCAGTGCTCTCAGGATTTTCGCCCCCTTCCCCACCCTGTGATTCACTTCCGCTTCCATGGTTCCATCCGCTGCCAGATCCACTCCCAGATATCTAAAACACTTTACTTCCTCCAGTTTTTCTCCATTCAAACTTACCTCCCAATTGACTTGACCCTCAACCCTACTGTACCTAATAACCTTGCTCTTATTCACATTTACTCTTAACTTTCTTCTTTCACACACTTTACCAAACTCAGTCACCAGCTTCTGCAGTTTCTCACATGAATCATCCACCAGCGCTGTATCATCAGCGAACAACAACTGACTCACTTCCCAAGCTCTCTCATCCACAACAGACTGCATACTTGCCCCTCTTTCCAAAACTCTTGCATTCACCTCCCTAACAACCCCATCCATAAACAAATTAAACAACCATGGAGACATCACACACTCGTGCCGCAAACCTACATTCACTGAGAACCAATCACTTTCCTCTCTTCCTACACGTACACATGCCTTACATCCTCGATAAAAACTTTTCACTGCTTCTAACAACTTGCCTCCCACACCATATATTCTTAATACCTTCCACAGAGCATCTCTATCAACTCTATCATACCTTATCAACCATATCAACCTTATCATATACCTTCTCCAGATCCATAAATGCTACATACAAATCCCTTTGCTTTTCTAAGTATTTCTCACATACATTCTTCAAAGCAAACACCTGATCCACACATCTTCTACCACTTCTGAAACCACAATGCTCTTCCCCAATCTGATGCTCTGTACATGCCTTCACCCTCTCAATCAATACCTTCCCATATAATGTACCAGGAATACTCAACAAACTTATACCTCTGTAATTTGAGCACTCACTCTTATCCCCTTTGCTTTTGTACAATGGCACTATGCACGCATTCCGCCAATCCTCTGGCACCTCACCATGAGTCATACATACATTAAATAATCTTACCAACCAGTCACCAATACAGTCATCCCCTTTTTTAATAAATTCCACTGGAATACCATCCACACCTGCTGCTTTGCCGGCTTTCATCTTCCGCAAAGCTTTTACTACGTCTTCTCTGTTTACCAAATCATTTTCCCTAACCCTCTCACTTTGCACACCACCTCGACCAAGACACCTTATATCTGCCACTCTATCATCAGACACATTCAACAAACCTTCTATATATATATATATATATATATATATATATATATATATATATATATATACATATATATATATATATATATATATATATATATATATATATATATATATATATAACCTATATATATAGCCTTCTATATATATATATATATATATATATATATATATATATATATATAGATGTGTGTGTGTGTGTGTGTATATACATATATATAGATATATAAGAATGCCATTGTCAGTCATGTGTCCATACATAACTATTTAATGCATGTGTCAAGACTCGACCTGGTTACAACTGTTCATGCAGGTAGAAACTGAATGTGAACGAATGTGGAGCTTTTTGGTCTGTTTTCCTGGCGCTGCCTCGTTGAAGCAGGGGGTTGCGACGCTGTTTCTTGTGTTGTGGGGTAGCGCCAGGAATGGATGAAGGCTAGTATGAATATGTTCGTATGTATATATGTATATATCTATGTATTTCGAAAAAATGGCCCAACCCACGCACATATACATGCATATCCATACACGTCCACACACTCAAATGTACATACCTATACTTCTCAACGCATACATATATATACACACACACACAGACATATACATACATACACATGTACATCATTCATACTGTGTACCTTTTTTCACTCCCACCGCCATCCCCAAATACATGAAATAACAACCCCCTCCCCTCGCATGTAGGCGAGGTAGCGCTAGGAAAAGACAACAAAGGCCACATTCGTTCACACTTAGTCTCTAACTGTTATGTATAATGCACCGAACCACAGCTCCCTTTCCACATGCAAAATCCACTCGAAGATATCTAAAACACTTCACTTCGTCCAGTTTTTCTCCATTCAAACTTACCTCCCAATTGACATGTTCCTCAACCCTACTGTAGCTAATAACCTTGCTCTTATTCACATTTATTCTTAGCTTCTGCAGTTTTTCACATGAATCAGCCACCAGCGCTGTACCATCAGCGAACAACAACTGACTCACTTCCCAAGCTCTCTCATCCACAACAGATCGCATACTTGCCCCACTTTCCAAACTCTTGCATTTACCTTCCTAACAACCCCATCCATAGACAAATTAAACAACCATGGAAACATCATACACCTCTGCCGGAAACCAACACTCGGCTGCTCCCAAAACACTTGCATCTCATGATCTTTCTTCTCATGCCCAGGTGCATATGCACCAATAATCACCCATCTCTCTCCACCCACTTTCAGTTTTATCCATATCAATCTAGAGTCTACTTTCTTACACTCTATCACATACTCCCACACTCCTGTTTCAGGAGTAGTGCTACTCCTTCCCTTGCTCTTGTCCTCTCACTAACCCCTGACTTTACTCCCACGACATTCCCAAACCACTCTTCCCCTTTACCCTTGAGCTTCGTTTCACTCAGAGCCAGAACATCCAGGCTCCTTTCCTGAAACATACTATCTATCTCTCCTTTTATCTCATCTTGGTTACATCCACACACTTTTAGACACCCCAATCTGAGCCTTCGAGGAAGATGAGCACACCCCGCGTGACTCCTTCTTCTGTTTCCCCTTTTAGAAAATTAAAATATAAGGAGGGGAGGGTTTCTAGCCTCCCGCTTCCGTCCCCTTTAGTCGCCTTCTACGACACGTGAGGAATGCAAGAGTTTTGGAAAGAGAGGCAATTATGCAGTCTGTTATGGACTAGAAGGCTTGGGAAGTGAGTCAGTTGTTTGCTGATGATACAGCGCTGGTGGCTGATTCGGGTGAGAAACTGTAGAAGCTGGTGACTGGGTATGGTAAAGTGTTTGAAAGAAGAAAGCTGAGAGTAAATGTGAATAAGAGCAAGGTTATCAGGTACAGTAGTGTTGAGGAACAAGGCAATTTGGAGGTGAGTTTGAATGGAGAATAAATCGAGGAATTGAAATGTTTTAGATATCTGGGAGTGGATTTGGCAGTGGATGGAACCATGGAAGCGGAAGTGAGTCATAGAGTGAGGTAGGGGATGACATTTCTGGGAGCGTTGTGTGGAATGTGTGGAAGGCGAGAACATTATCTCGGAAAGCAAAATGGGTATCTTTGAAGGAATAGTGGTTCCAACAATGTTATATGGTTGCGAGGCGTGGGCTATAGACAGGGTTGTTCGGAGGAAGGTGGTTGTGTTGGAAATGAGATGTTTGAGGACAATATATGGTGTGAGGTGGTTCGATCGACTAAGTAATGTAAGGGTAAGAGAGATGTGTGGAAATAAAAAGATTGTGGTTGAGAGAGCAGAAAGGGTGTTTTGAAATGGTTTTTTCTCATGGAGAGAATGAGTGAGGAGAGATTGACAAATAGGATATATTTGTCAGACGTGGAGGGAACGAGGAGAAGTGGGAGACCAAATTGGGGGTGGAAGGATGGAGTGAAAAAGATTTTGAGCGATTGTGGCCTGAACATGCAGGAGAGTGAAAGGCGTGCAATGAATAGTGTGATTTTGAGCGATGTGATATGCCGTGGTCAACGTGCTGTCAATGGATTGAACCAGGGCATATGAGGCGTCTGGGGTAAACCATGAGAAGTTTTGTGGGGCCTGGATGTGGAAAGGGAGCTGTCGATTTGGTGCATAATACTTGACAGCTGGAGAGTGTGAACGAATGTGGCTTTTGTTGTTTTTTCTTAGCGCTATCTGGTGCGCGTGCGGGGGAAGAGGGGTGTCATTTCATGTGTGGCGGGGTGGCGACGGGAATGAATAAAGACAGCAAGTATGAATTATGCTCAAGTGTATATGTGTATATGTCTGCGTATGTATACATATGTATATGTTGAAATGTATAGGTTTGTGTATGTGCGTGTGTGGACGTGTATGTATATGCATGTGTATGTGGGTGGGTTTGGGCCATTCTTTCATGTGTCCTTTGCGCTACCTCGGTAACGCGGGAGACAGCGACAAAGCATAATAGATAGAATAAATAAATATACACACACACAAAACCACTTTGTTAAGAAAACATTCGGCAAAATCCATTAGAATAGCCATGTACAGTTGATCATTGGCCTGTAGCTTGAAGGTGACTACACAGAGCAGTATACACCACTGATGTAGCTGGTGTCCGAGATGCAACGATTAACTGCTCCTGACTTTACGTACAGTAAACTCAGCAATCTACCATCTGCATTTGCCTTTAAATCTACTATTCCAACTGCTCGACGTCCCATCTTGATGCCTTATAACATGTCTCATTGGGCCTTCCCATCAAGTCCAAAGGAAACAATCAATATGAAGTTGATTTCTGGATATATTTCAACCATGACTTGATCTTTTTTGAAACACTAATAATGGTTCTAAAGTCACTCCTCAGCCCATGGTACTGACCCACTATCGTGTTACCAAAAGGTATTGATGTTTCCCTTCTTGGGAAGCCATATTTGTTTACATATTTCCGACCACATCTGCTAAAGTTTGCTTTGCTTCTGAACTGGAGGCAGCGGCGAACCAGTCTGGCCCCACCTGGTGTGTAACAGGGAGAAGGAGTAAACACCAAGAGGATACGTGAGCCACGATATCCTACACCGGAGAGAGAAGGACACTCGAAGGACGTTGGCTTAGGATGTCCCAGGACATGGATCCTGGCTGTTAGGTATGTAGGCAGAGCAGCTGGCGAGATGGGATCACATTGTACCAGTCACCCAAAAATATAGGTGAGTGGAGCAGGGGAAACCAACGATAACAGTAACATAACAAGAGCTAACGAGCCCAGAGGCCAGTGTTGCCACGGCCATGTGAAGGGTCGAGTGAAGGGAAGGGTAAAGGGTCGATTAAAGGGCCGGGTAAAGGGTCGTGTGAAGGGCAGGGGGTACGTGGAAAGGTAGGTAACGGGAAACTTGATGGTCCATAACGAGGTTATGCGGAAAAAACTAAAAAAAAAAGAAAGAATGTGGTAGAAACTGAATAGCAAACCAGAAGGCACCTCCCAACCCACATCTCCCTCCAGCTCAGCTACCGGCATGGAAAACATGCGAGAAAATAATACCATGTGCTATAGGAGGAACATACAGCAGTGGAAATTTCTTAGGAAAGTGTGGATTGGAAAGAAATTTCCTTATCAGTTTGATAACATCTGCTCTGAGGCTGCGTAATGATATAAGACCAAATCATGATAATTTGTCTTTCTTACTGAGGAGAGATGTCAGCGGAGTATATACTTACCTTAAATATGAAGGTATGTGTGCGGCACAGGAGTGAAAGCGGCAGGAGCATAGCTAATTATTTTTTTCAATGTTATTATCCATTTCCTGCTTGAGTAAGGTGGTGTCCAAAACAGATTACTGTACTGGGGGAGAAAATTTTCGCTTGGCTCCTTCCGCTGTTCCTTCCATCGAAAAATCATAATACAGGATGGGAAGATTTACAACCCCCAGTCCAACCCTCTCACTCACCTCCAGTCACACGCATTAAATATGAGAATAGTATTCTTATTTTCTGATCCCGAGGGATTTATATATATACATATATATATATATATATATATATATATATATATATATATATATATATATATATATATATATATATATATACATTTTTTTTTATTTTTTTTTTTGCCGCTGTCTCCCGCGTTTGCGAGGTAGCGCAAGGAAACAGACGAAAGAAATGGCCCAACCCACCACCATACACATGTATATACATACGTCCACATACGCAAATATACATACCTACACAGCTTTCCAGGTTTTACCCCAGACGCTTCACATGCTCTGATTCAATCCACTGACAGCACGTCAATCCCGGTATACCACATCGATCCAATTCATTCTATTCCTTGCCCTCCTTTCACCCTCCTGCATGTTCAGGCCCCGATACCAAAAAAATCTTTTTCACTCCATCTTTCCACCTCCAATTTGGTCTCCCACTTCTCCTCGTTCCCTCCACCTCCGACTAATATATCCTCTTGGTCAATCTTTCCTCACTCATTCTCTCCATGTGCCCAAACCATTTCAAAACACCCTCTTCTGCTCTCTCAACCACGCTCTTTTTATTTCCACACATCTCTCTTACCCTTACGTTACTTACTCGATCAAACAACCTCACACCACACATTGTCCTAAAACATCTCATTTCCAGCACATCCATCCTCCTGCGCACAACTCTATCCATAGCCCACGCCTCGCAACCATACAACATTGTTGGAACCACTATTCCTTCAAACATACCCATTTTTGCTTTCCAAGATAATGTTCTCGACTTCCACACATTCTTCAAGGCTCCCAGAATTTTCGCCCCCTCCCCCACCCTATGATCCACTTCCGCTTCCATGGTTCCATCCGCTGCCAGATCCACACCCAGATATCTAAAACACTTCACTTCCTCCAGTTTTTCTCCATTCAAACTTACCTCCCAATTGACTTGACCCTCAACCCTACTGTACCTAATAACCTTGCTCTTATTCACATTTACTCTTAACTTTCTTCTTTCACACACTTTACCAAACTCAGTCACCAGCTTCTGCAGTTTCTCACATGAATCAGCCACCAGCGCTGTATCATAAGCGAACAACAACTGACTCACTTCCCAAGCTCTCTCATCCCCAACAGACTTCATACTTGCCCCTCTTTCCAAAACTCTTGCATTCACCTCCCTAACAACCCCATCCTTGCGACAAAGCAAAAAAAAAAAAAAAAAAATATATATATATATATATATATATATATGTATATATATATATATATATGTATATATATATATATATATATATATATATATATATATACGAATAAAGTGCATATGAACGTGCACCTTCATAGAACATACAAACCTCCAACAGCCAGGATCGAACCCGGGACCCTTGTGCAAGAGGCAGGCATGCTAACCGCTAGGCTATGGGACTGTATAATAGGAAACAACTATTCGAAATACTAAGTACTCGAATACCCTTCGTCTCACAATGGTGAGCAACGGGGTCTATACCGGTTATTTCCGAACACACGCACATAGCCAGCTGATAGCGTTTTACCGAACCTAACTGTACAACGCGGAGGTATATGAATACGAATTAAGTGCATATGAACGCACACCTTCATAGAACATACAAACCTCCAACAGCCAGGATCGAACCCGGGACCCCTGTGTAAGAGGTAGGCATGCTAACCGCTAGGCTATGGGACTGTATGATAGGAAACAACTATTCGAAATACTAAGTACTCGAATACCCTTCGTCTCACAATGGTGAGCAACGGGGTCTATACCGGTTATTTCCGAACCCGGGACCCCTGTGCCTCTTGCACAGGGGTCATCCATAAGCAAATTAAACGACCATGGAGACATCAGGCACCCCTGCCGCAAACCGACATTCACTGAGAGCCAATCACTTTCCTCTCTTCCTACTCGTACATATACATTATATCCTCAATAAAACCTTTTCACTACTTTTAACAACTTGCCTCCCACGCCATACATTCTTAATACCCTCCACAGAGCATCTCTATCAACTTTATCATAGGCCTTCTCCAGACCCATAAACGCTACATACAAATTCATTTCCTTTTCTAAGTATTTCTCAAGTACATTTTTTAAAGCGAACACCTGATCCAAACATGCTCTACCACTTCTGAAACCACACTGCTCTTCCCCAGTCTGATGCTCTGAACATGCCTTCACCCTCTCAGTCAATACCCTCTCATATAATTTCCCAGGAATACTTAACAAACTTATACCTCTGTAATTTGAGCACTCACCTTTATCCCTTTTGTCTTTGTACAATGGCACTATGCAAGCATTCCGCCAATCCTCAGGCACCTCACCATGAGTCATACATACACAAATATAACCTTACCAACCAGTCAACAATAGTGTCACCCACTTTTTAGATAAATTCCACTGCAATACCATCCAAACCCGCTGCCTTGCCGGTTTTCATCTTCCGCAATGCTTTTACTACCGCTTTCTGTTTACCAAATCAGTATCTCTAACCCTATCACTTTGCACACCAACTCGAACAAAACATCCTATATCTGCCACTCTATCATTAACACATTCAACAAACCTTCACAATACTCAATCCATCTCCTCACATCACCACCATTTGTTAACACATCCCCATTAGCCCCTTCAGTGATGGTTCCATTTGTTCCCTTGTCTAAGGCACTTTATTTACCTCCTCCAAAACATCTTTTCATTCTCCCTAAAACCTAATGATACTCTCTCACCCCAACTCTCATTTGCCCTCTTTTTTACCTCCTCCACATTTCTCTTGACCTCCTGCATGTTTTTATACATCTCCCACTCATTTGCATTATTTCCCTGCAAAAATCGTCCAAACGCCTCTCTCTTTTCTTTTACTAATGATTTTACTTTTTCATTCCACACTCACTACCTTTTCTAATGTACCCACCTCCCACGCTTCTCATGCCACAAGCATCTTTTGTGCAAGCCATCACTACCTCCCGAAATACATTCCATTCCTCCCCCACTCCCCTTACGTCCTTTGTTCTCACCTCATTCCATTCTGTATTCAGTCTCTCCTGGTACTTCCTCAAACAAGTCTCCTTCGCATGCTCACTTACTCTCACCACTCTCTTTACCTCAACATTATCTCTTCTTATCTGAAAACCTCTACAAGTCTTCATCTTCGCCTCCACAAGATAATGATCAGACATCCCTCCAGTTGCACCTCTCAGCACATTAACATCTAAAAGTCTCTCTTTCACATGCTTATCAATTAACGTGTAATCCAATAACGCTATCTGGCTATCTCTCCCAATTATATACGTATGCTTATGTATGTCTCTCTTTTTAAAACAGGTATTCCCAATCACCAGTCCATTTTCAGAGCGAAATTCTACAAGCTCTTCACCATTTACACGTACATTTACAACACTGAACACCCTCTGTACACCAACTATTTCCTCAACAACCACATTACTCACCTTTGCGTTCAAATCACCAATCAATATAATCCGGTCTCGTGCATCAAAACTACTAACACGCTAACTCAGCCGCTCCCAAAACACTTGCCTCTCATGATCTTTCTTCTCATGCCCAGGTGCATATGCACCAATGATAACCCATCTCTCTCTCCATCCACTTTCAGTTTTACCCATATCAATCAACAGTTTACTTTCTTACACTCTATTACATACTCCCACCACTCCTGTTTCAGGAGTAGTGCTACTACTTTCCTTGCTCTTGTCCTCTCACCAACCCCTTACTTTACTCCCAAAACATTCCCAAACCACTCTCCCCCTTTACCCTTGAGCTTCTTTTCACTCAGACCCAGAACATCTAGTTTCCTTTCCTTATACACGCTAATTATCTCTCCTATCTTTTTTATAATGGTTACATCCACATACATTTAGACACCCCAAACTGAGCCTTTGAGAAGTATGAGCACTCCACGCGAGACTCCTTCTTCTGTTTCCCCTTTCAGAAAGTTAGATTACAAGGAGAAAGGTGCAAGAGGCGAAAAAGAGGGCAAACGACAGTTGGGGTGAGAGTGTATCATTCAATTTTAGGGAGAATAAAACGATGTTTTGGAAGGAGGTAAACAAAGCGCGTAAGACAAGGGAACAATTGGGAACATCAGTGAAGGGGGATAATGGGGAGATGATAACAAGTAGTGGTGATGTGAGAAGGAGATGGAGTGAGTATTTTGAAGGTTTGTTGAATGTGTTTGATGATAGAGTGGCAGCTATAGTGTTTTGGTCTAGGTGGAATTGCAGAAGAACCTATTAAAGAAGGGGGTGACTTTCTTGTTGACTGGTTGGTAAGCTTATTTTATGTATGTATGAATCATGGTGGGGTGCCTGAGTACTGGCGGGATGCTTGCATAGTGCCATTGTACAAAGGCAAAGGGGATAAGAGTGAGTGCTCAAATTACAGAGGTGTAAGTTTATTGAGTATTCCTAGGAATTCATATGGGAGAGTATTGAGTGAGAGGGTCATGGCATGTATAGAGCATCAGATTGAGGAAGAGCAGTGTGGTTTCAGAAGTGGTAAAGCATGTGGGGATCAGGTGTTTGCTTTGAAAAATGTATGTGAGAAATACTTGGAAAAGCAAATGGATTTAATGTGTAGCATTTATGGATCTGGGGAAGGCATATAATAAAGTTGATAGAGATGCTCGATGGAAGGTACAAAGAATATATGATGTGGGAGGTAAGTTGTCAGAAGCAGTGAAAAGTTTTTATCGATGATATAAGGCATGAGTTCGTGTAGGAAGAGAGGAAAGTGATTGGTTCTCAGTAAATGTTGGTATGCGGCAGGGGTACTTGATGTCTCCAAGGTTGTTTAATCTGTTTATGGATGGGGTTGTTAGGGAGGTGAATGAAAGAGTTTTGGAGAAAGGGGCAATTATGAAGTATGTTGTGGATGCGAGAGCTTGGGAAATGAGTCAGTTGCTCGCTGATGATACAACGCTGGTGGCTGATTCGACCGAGAAACTGCAGAAGTTGGTGAGTGAGTTTGATAAAGTGTGTGAAAGAAGAAAGTTGAGAGTAAATGTGAATAAGAGCAAGGTTATTAGGTACAGTAGGGTTGAGGGACAAGTCAATTGGGATGTAAGTTTAGATGGAGAAAAAATGGAGGAAGTGAAGTGTTTTAGTTATTTAAGAGTGGATTTGGCAGCGGAAGGAACCATGGAAGCGGAGATGAATCTTAGAATGGAGGAGTTGGCGAAAGATCGGGGAGCGTTAAGAAATGTTTGGAAGACGAGAACGTTATCCCACAAAGCAAAAATTGGTATGTTTGAAGGAATAGTGGTTCCAACAATGTTATTTGGTTGCGAGGCGTGGGATATAGATAGAGTTGTGTGGAGGAAGTTGGATGTGCTGGAAATGAAATGTTTGAGGACAATATGTGGTGTGAGGTGGTTTGATCGAGTAAGTAATAATAGGGTAAGAGATATGTGTGGTAATAAAAAGAGTGTGGTTGAGAGATCAGAAGAGGGTGTTTTAAAATTGTTTGGTCACATGGAGAGAATGAGTGAGGAAAGATTGACCAAGAGGATATATGTGTCAGAAGTGGAGGGAACGAGAAGAAGTGGGAGACCAAATTGGAGGTGGAAACATGGAGTGAAAAAGATTTTAAGTGATCGGGGCCTAAACGTGAAGGAGGGTGAAAGGCGTGCAAGGAATAGAGTGAATTGGAACGATGTGGTATACCGGGGTCGACGTGCTGTCAATGGATTGAACCAGGGAATATGAAGCGTCTGGGGTAAACCATTGAAGGTTTTGTGCGACCTGAAGGTGGAAAGGAAGCTGTGTGGTTTCGATGCATTATCACATGACAGCTAGAGACTATGTGTGAACGAGTGTAGCCTTTATTGTCTTTTCTTAGCGTTACCTCGCACATATCAGGGGGAGTGGCGGGGTTTTGTTTCATGTGTGGCGGGGTGGCGATGGGAATGAATAAAGGCAAACAGTATGAATTATGTACATATGTATATATGTATATGTCTGCATGACTATATATATATCTATACGTTGAGATGTATAAGTATGTATATTTGCGTGTGTGGACGTGTATGTATATACATGTGTATGTGGGTGGGTTGGGCCATTCTTTCGTCGGTTTCCTTGCTCTACCTCGCTAACGCGGGAATCAGCGACAAAGTAATATATATATATATATATATATATATATATATATATATATATATATATATATATTTATTATACTTTGTCGCTGTCTCCCGCGTTTGCGAGGTAGCGCAAGGAAACAGACGAAAGAAATGGCCCAACCCCCCCCATACACATGTATATACATACGTCCACACACGCAAATATACATACCTACACAGCTTTCCATGGTTTATCCCAGACGCTTCATATGCCTTGATTCAATCCACTGACAGCACGTCAACCCCGGTATACCACATCGCTCCAATTCTCTCTATTCCTTGCACTCCTTTCACCCTCCTGCATGTTCAGGCCCCGATCAAGGAAAAATCTTTTTCACTCCATCTTTCCACCTCCAATTTGGTCTCCCTCTTCTCCTCGTTCCCTCCACCTCCGACACATATATCCTCTTGGTCAATCTTTCCTCACTCATTCTCTCCATGTGCCCAAACCACTTCAAAACACCCTCTTCTGCTCTCTCAACCACGCTCTTTTTATTTCCACACATCTCTCTTACCCTTACGTTACTCACTCGATCAAACCACCTCACACCACACATTGTCCTCAAACATCTCATTTCCAGCACATCCATCCTCCTGCGCACAACTCAATCCATAGCCCACGCCTCGCAACCATACAACATTGTTGGAACCACTATTCCTTCAAACATACCCATTTTTGCTTTCCGAGATAATGTTCTCGACTTCCACACTTTCTTCAAGGCCCCCAGAATTTCCGCCCCCTCCCTCACCCTATGATCCACTTCCGCTTCCATGGTTCCATCCGCTGCCAGATCCACTCCCAGATATCTAAAACACTTCACTTCCTCCAGTTTTTCTCCATTCAAACTCACCTCCCAATTGGCTTGACCCTCAACCCTACTGTACCTAATAACCTTGCTCTTATTCACATTTACTCTTAACTTTCTTCTTCCACACACTTTACCAAACTCAGTCACCAGCTTCTGCAGTTTCTCACATGAATCAGCCACCAGCGCTGTATCATCAGCGAACAACAACTGACTCACCTCCCAAGCTCTCTCATCCCCAACAGACTTCATACTTGCCCTCTTTCCAAAACTCTTGCATTTACCTCCCTAACAACCCCATCCATAAACAAATTAAACAACCATGGAGACATCACACACCCCTGCCGCAAACCTACATTTACTGAGAACCAATCACTTTCCTCTCTTCCTACACGTACACATGCCTTACATCCTCGATAAAAACTTTTCACTGCTTCTAACAACTTTCCTCCCACACCATATATTCTTAATACCTTCCACAGAGCATCTCTATCAACTCTATCATATGCCTTCTCCAGATCCATAAATGCTACATACAAATCCATTTGCTTTTCTAAGTATTTCTCACATATATTCTTCAAAGCAAACACCTGATCCACACATCCTCTACCACTTCTGAAACCACACTGCTCTTCCCCAATCTGATGCTCTGTACATGCCTTCACCCTCTCAATCAATACCCTCCCATATAAATTACCAGGAATACTCAACAAACTTATACCTCTGTAATTTGAGCACTCACTCTTATCCCCTTTGCCTTTGTACAATGGCACTATGCACGCATTCCGCCAATCCTCAGGCACCTCACCATGAGACATACATACATTAAATAACCTTACCAACCAGTCAACAATACAGTCACCCCCTTTTTTAATAAATTCCACTGCAATACCATCCAAACCTGCTGCCTTGCCGGCTTTCATCTTCCGCAAAGCTTTCACTACCTCTTCTCTGTTTACCAAATCATTTTCCCTAACCCTCTCACTTTGCACAGCACCTCGACCAAAACACCCTATATCTGCCACTCTATCATCAAACACATTCAACAAACCTTCAAAATACTCACTCCATCTCCTTCTCACATCACCACTACTTGTTATCACCTCCCCATTTGCGCCCTTCACTGAAGTTCCCATTTGCTCCCTTGTCTTACGCACTTTATTTACCTCCTTCCAGAACATCTTTTTATTCTCCCTAAAATTTAATGATACTCTCTCACCCCAACTCTCATTTGCCCTTTTATTTATATATATATATATATATATATATATATATATATATATATATATATATATATATATATATATATATATATATATATATATATATTTTTTTTTTTATACTTTCTCGCTGTCTCCCGCGTTTGCGAGGTAGCGCAAGGAAACAGACGAAAGAAATGGCCCAACCCCCCCCCCATACACATGTACATACACACGTCCACACACGCAAATATACATAGCTACACAGCTTTCCATGGTTTACCCCAGACGCTTCACATGCCTTGATTCAATCCACTGACAGCACGTCAACCCCTGTATACCACATCGCTCCAATTCACTCTATTCCTTGCCCTCCTTTCACCCTCCTGCATGTTCAGGCCCCGATCACACAAAATCTTTTTCACTCCATCTTTCCACCTCCAATTTGTTCTCCCTCTTCTCCTCGTTCCCTCCACCTCCGACACATATATCCTCTTGGTCAATCTTTCCTCACTCATTCTCTCCATGTGTCCAAACCATTTCAAAACACCCTCTTCTGCTCTCTCAACCACGCTCTTTTTATTTCCACACATCTCTCTTACCCTTACGTTACTTACTCGATCAAACCACCTCACACCACACATTGTCCTCAAACATCTCATTTCCAGCACATCCATCCTCCTGCGCACAACTCTATCCATAGCCCACGCCTCGCAACCATACAACATTGTTGGAACCACTATTCCTTCAAACATACCCATTTTTCCTTTCCGAGATAATGTTCTCGACTTCCACACATTTTTCAAGGCTCCCAAAATTTTCGCCCCCTCCCCCACCCTATGATCCACTTCCGCTTCCATGGTTCCATCCGCTGACAGATCCACTCCCAGATATCTAAAACACTTCACTTCCTCCAGTTTTTCTCCATTCAAACTCACCTCCCAATTGACTTGACCCTCAACCCTACTGTACCTAATAACCTTGCTCTTATTCACATTTACTCTTAACTTTCTTCTTCCACACACTTTACCAAACTCAGTCACCAGCTTCTGCAGTTTCTCACATGAATCAGCCACCAGCGCGGTATCATCAGCGAACAACAACTGACTCACTTCCCAAGCTCTCTCATCCCCAACAGACTTCATACTTGCCCCTCTTTCCAGGACTCTTGCATTTACCTCCCTAACAACCCCATCCATAAACAAATTAAACAACCATGGAGACATGACACACCCCTGCCGCAAACCTACATTCACTGAGAACCAATCACTTTCCTCTCTTCCTACACGTACACATGCCTTACATCCTCGATAAAAACTTTTCACTGCTTCTAACAACTTGCCTCCCACACCATATATTCTTAATACCTTCCACATATATATATATATATATATATATATATATATATATATATATATATATATATATATATATATATATATATATATATATATATATATATATATATATATATATATATATACATATATATATATATATATATGTATATATATATATATATATATATATATATATATATATATATATATATATATATATATATATATATATATATATATATATATATATATATATATATATTCATTCCTCCACCAATCCCCTTACTTCCATTTTTCTCACCTTTTTCCATTCTGTACTCAGTCTCTCCTGGTACTTCCTCACACAAGTCTCCTTCCCAAGCTCACTTGCTCTCACCACCCTCTTCACCCCAACATTCACTCTTTATTTCTGTAAACCCATACAAATCTTCACCTTAGCCTCCACAAGATAATGATCAGACATCACTCCAGTTGCACCTCTCCGCACATTAACATCCAAAAGTCTCTCTTTCGCGCGAATGTCAATTAACACGTAATCCAATAACGCTCTCTGGCCATCTCTCTTACTTACATACGTATACTTATGTATATCTCGCTTTTTAAACCAGGTATTCCCAATCACCAGTCCTTTTTCAGCACATAAATCTACAAGCTCTTCACCATTTCCATTTACAACACTGAACACCCCATGTGTACCAATTATTCCCTCAACTGCCACATTACTCACCTTTGCATGCAAGTCACCCATCACTATAACCCGGTCTCGTGCATCAAAACCACTAACACACTCATTCAGCTGCTCCCAAAACACTTGCCTCTCATGATCTTTCTTCTCATGCCCAGGTGCATATGCACCAATAATTACCCATCTCTCCCCATCAACTTTCAGTTTTACCCATATTAATCGAGAATTTACTTTCTTACATTCTATCACATACTCTCACAACTCCTGTTTCAAGAGTACTGCTACTCCTTCCCTTGCTCTTGTCCTCTCACTAACCCCTGACTTTACTCCCAAGACATTCCCAAACCACTCTTCCCCTTTACCCTTGAGCTTCGTTTCACTCATAGAAAAAACATCCAGGTTCCTTTCCTCAAACATACTACCTATCTCTCCTTTTTTCACATCTTGGTTACATCCACATATATTTAGACACCCCAGTCTGAGCCTTCGAGGAGGATGAGCACTCCCCGCGTGACTCCTTCTTCTGTTTCCCATTTTAGAAAGTTAAAATGTATTTAGGGAATCAGTATTAGGGATGTATTTAGGGAATCAGTGATGGATTGCGCAAAAGATGCTTGTGGCATGAGAAGAACGGGAGGTGGGTTGATTAGAAAGGGTAGTGAGTGGTGGGATGAAGAAGTAAGATTATTAGTGAAAGAGAAGAGAGAAGCATTTGGACGATTTTTGCAGGGAAAAAATGCAGTTGAATGGGAGATGTATAAAAGAAAGAGAAAGGAGCTCAAGAGAAAGGTGGAAGAGGTAAAAAAGAGGGCAAATGAGAGTTGGGGTGAGAGAGTATCATTAAATTTTAGGGAGAATAAAAAGATGTTCCGGAAGGAGGTAAATAAAGTGCGTAAGACAAGGGAGCAAATGAGAACTTCAGTGAAGGGCGCAAATGAGGAGGTGATAACAAGTAGTGGTGATGTGAGAGGGAGATGGAGTGAGTATTTTGAAGGTTTGTTGAATGTGTTTGATGATAGAGTGGCAGATATAGGGTGTTTTGGTCGAGGTGGTGTGCAAAGTATGAGGGTTAGGGAAAATGATTTGGTAAACAGAGAAGAGGTAATAAAAGCTTTGCGGAAGATGAAAGCCGGCAAGGCAGCAGGTTTGGATTGTATTGCAGTGGAATTTATTAAAAAAGGGTGTGACTGTATTATTGACTGGTTGGTAAGGTTATTTAATGTATGTATGACTCATGGTGAGGTGCCTGAGAATTGTCGGAATGCGTGCATAGTGCCATTGTACAAAGGCAAAGGGGATAAGAGTGAGTGCTCAAATTACAGAGGTATAAGTTTGTTGAGTATTCCTGGTAAATTATATAGGAGGGTATTGATTGAGAGGGTGAAGGTATGTACAGAGCATCAGATTGGGGAAGAGCAGTGTGGTTTCAGAATTGGTAGAGGATGTGTGGATCAGGTGTTTGCTTTGAGGAATGTATGTGAGAAATACTTAGAAAAGCAAATGGAATTGTATGTAGCATTTATGGATCTGGAGAAGGCAGATGTAAGGCATGTGTACGTGTAGGAAGGCATGTGTACGTGTACACGTACGTGTACGTGTACGTGTACAGGATGTAAGGCATGTGTACGTGTAGGAAGAAAGGAAAGTGATTGGTTCTCAGTGAATGTAGGTTTACGGCAGGGGTTTGTGATGTCTCCATGGTTGTTTAATTTGTTTATGGATGGGGTTGTTAGGGAGGTGAATGCAAGAGTTTTGGAAAGAGGGGCAAGTATGAAATCTGTTGTACATGAGAGAGCTTGGGGAGTGAGTCAGTTGTTGTTCGCTGATGATACATCGCTGATGGCTGATTCATCTGAGAAACTGCAGAAGCTGGTGACTGAGTTTGGTAAAGTATGTGAAAGAAGAAAGTTAAGAGTAAATGTGTATAAGAGCAAGGTTATTAGGTACAGTTGGGTTGAGGGTCAAGTCAATTGAGAGGTAAGTTTGAATGGAGAAAAACTGGAGGAAGTAAAGTGTTTTAGATATCTGGGAGTGGATCTGGCAGCGGATGGAACCATGGAAGCGGAAGTGGATCATAGGGTGGGGGAGGGGGCGAAAATTCTAGGAGCTTTGAAGAATGTGTGGAAGTCGAGAACATTATCTCGGAAAGCAAAAATGGGTATGTTTGAAGGAATAATGGTTCCAACAATGTTGTATGGTTGCGAGGCGTGGGCTATGGATAGAGTTGTGCGCAGGAGGATGGATGTGCTGGAAATGAGATGTTTGAGGAGAATGTGTGGTGTGAGGTGGTTTGATCGAGTAAGTAACGTAAGGGTAAGAGAGATGTGTGGAAATAAAAAGAGCGTGGTTGAGAGAGCAGAAGAGGGTGTTTTGAAGTGGTTTGGGCACATGGAGAGAATGAGTGAGGAAAGATTGACAAAGAGGATATATGTGTCGGAGGTGGAGGGAACGAGGAGAAGAGGGAGACCAAATTGGAGGTGGAAAGATGAAGTGAAAAAGATTTTGTGTGATCGGGGCCTGAACATGCAGGAGGGTGAAAGGAGGGCAAGGAATAGAGTGAATTGGAGCGATGTGGTATACCGGGGTTGACGTGCTGTCAGTGGATTGAATCAAGGAATGTGAAGCGTCTGGGGTAAACCATGGAAAGCTGTGTAGGTATGTATATTTGCGTGTGTGGACGTATGTATGTACATGTGTATGGGGGGGGGGGTTTGGGCCATTTCTTTCGTCTGTTTCCTTGCGCTACCTCGCAAACGCGGGAGACAGCGACAAAGTATAATAAAAAAAAAAATAATATATATATATATATATATATGTATAATTTATATATATATATATATATATATATATATATATATATATATATATATATATATATATATATATATATATATATATATATATATATATATATATATATGATTATTTTATCTATTTTGCTTTGTCGCTGTCCTCAGCGTTAGCGAGGTAGCATAAGGAAACAGACGAAAGAGTGGCCCAACCCACCCACGTACTCATGTATACACATACACGTCCACACACGCAAATATACATACCTACACATCTCAACGTATACATGCATATATACACACAGACATATACATATATACACAGGTACATAATTTATACTGTCTGCCTTTATTCATTCCCATCGCCACCCCGCCACACATGAAACAACAATCCCTCCACCCCCCCCCTCATATGTGCGAAGTAAAGCTAAGAAAAGACAACAAAGGCCACACTCGATCACACTCAGTCTATAGCTGTCATGTAATAATGCACCGAAACCACACAGCTCCCTTTACACCTTCAGGCCCCACACAGCTTTCCATGGTTTACCCCAGACGCTTCACATGCCCTGATTCAATCCACTGACAACACGTCAACCCCGGTATACCCCATCGATCCAATTCACTCTATTCCTTGCCCGCCTTTCACCCTCTTGCATGTTCAGGCCCCGATCACTCAAAATCTTTTTCACTCCATCTTTCCACCTCCACTTTGGTCTCCCACTTTTCCTCGTTCCCTCCACCTCTGATACATATATCCTCTTGGTCAATCTTTCCTCACTCGTTCTCTCCATATGACCAAACCATTTCAAAAGACACTCTTCTGCTCTCTCAACCACACTCTATTTATTACCAATCATCAGTCTTACCCTATTACAACATACTCGATCAAGCCACCTTAAACATAATATTGTCCTCACACATATCCATTCCAACACTTCCACCCTCCTCCGCACAACTCTATCTATAGCCCGCGCCTCGCAACCATATAACATTGTTGGAACACTATTCCTTCAAACATACCCATTTTTGCTTTCCGATATAATATGCTAGACTTACACACATTCTTCAACGCTCCCAGAACTTTCGCCCCCTCAACCGCCCTATTATTCACTTACGCTTCCATGGTTCCATCCGCTGCCAAATCCACTCCCAGATATATAAAACACTTCACCTCCTCCAGTTTTTCTCCATTCAAACTTACGTCCCAATTGACTTGTCCCTCAACCCTACTGTACCTAATAACCTTGCTCTGATTCATATTTACTCTCAGCTTTCTTCTTTCACACACTTTACCAAACTCAGTCACCAGCTTGTGCAGCTTCTCACACGAATCCGCCACCAGCGCTGTATCATCAGCGAACAACTGACTCACTTCCCAGGCTCCCTCAACCACAACATACTGCATACTTGCCCTCTTTCGAAAATCTTGCATTTACCTCCCTAACAACCCCATCCATAAACAAATCAAAGAGCCATGGAGACATCACAAATCCCTGCCGCAAACCTAGATTCACTGAGAACCAATCACTTTCCTCTCTTCCTACACGTACTCATGCCTTACATCTTCGATGAAAACTTTTCACTGCCTCTAAAAACTTACCTCCTACACCATATATTCTTAACATCTTCGACAGAGCATTTTTATCAACTCTATCATGTGAATTCTCCAGATCCATAAATACTACATATAAATCCATTTACTTTTCTAAGTATTTCTCATATAATTTCTTCAAAGCAAACACCTGATCCACACATATTCTACAACTACTGAAACCACACTGCTCTTCCCCAATCTGATGCTCTGTCCATGCTTTCACCCTCTCAATCAATACCCTCCTATATAGTTTCCCAGGAATACTCAACAGACTTATACCTCTGTAATTTGAGCACTCACTTTTATCCCCCTTGCCTTTGTGCAGTGGCACTATGCAAGCATTCCTCCAATCATCAGGACACCTCACTATAAGGTCATACATACATTAATAACCTTACCAACCAGTAAACAATAAAGTCACCCCTCTTTTGATAAATTCCACTACAGTACCATCCAAACCCGATGCCTTCCCGGCTTTCATCTTCTGCAAAGCTTTCACTAGCTCTTCTCTGTTTACCAAATCATTCTCCCTAACCCTCTCACTTTGCACACCACCTCGACCAAAACACCCTATATCTGCCACTCTATCATCAAACACATTTAGCAAAACTTTAGAATATTTACTCCATCTTCTTCTCACATCACCACTATTTGTTATCACCTCCCCACTAGCAGCCTTCACTAATGTTCCAATTGTTCCTTTGTCTTACGCATTTCATTTACCTCGTTCCAAAACATCTTTTTATTCTCCCTAAAATTTAATGATACTCTCTCACACCAACTCTCATTTGCCCACTTTTTCACCTGTTGTACCTTTCTCTTGACCTCCTGCCTCTTTCTTTTATACATCTCCCAATCATTTGCATTATTTCCCTGCAAAAATCGTCCAAATGCCTATCTCTTTTTCACTAATAATCTTACTTCTACATCCCAACACTCACTACCCTTCCTAATCTGCCCACCTCCCACGCTTCTCATGCCACAAGCATCTTTTGCGCAAGCCACTACTGCTTCCCTAGATACATCCCATTCCTCCCCCACTCCCCTTACGTCCTTTGTTCTCACGTATTTCCATTCTGTACTCAGTCTCTCCTGGTACTTCCTCACACAAGTCTCCTTCACAAGCTCACTTACTCTCACCACTCTTTTCACCATAACATTCTCCCTTCTTTTCTAAAAACCTCTACCAATCTTCACCTTTGTCTTCCGTAAGATAATGATCAGACATCCCTCCAGTTGCACCTCTCAGCTACATTAACATCCAAAAGTCTCTCTTTCGCGCGCCTATCAATTAACACGCAATCCAAGAACGTTCTCTGGCCATCTCTCCTACTTACATAAGTATTCTTATGTATATCTGTCATTACAAACCAGGTGTTCCTAATCACGAGTCCTTTTTCAGCACATAAATCTACAAGCTCTTCACCATTTCCATTTGCAGCACTGAGCACCCCATGTATACCAATTATTCCTTCAACTGCCACATTACTCACCTTTCCATTTAAATCACCCATCACTATAACCCGGTATCGTGCATCAAAACTACTAACACACTCACTTAGCTGCTCCCAAACCACTTGCCTCTCATAATCTTTCTTCTCATGCCCAGGTGCATATTCACCATAAATCACCCATCTCTTTCCATCCACTTTCAGTTTTACCCACATCAATCCAGAGTTTAGTTTCTAACACTATCACATACTTCCACCACTCCTGTTATCCATATATATATATATATATATATATATATATATATATATATATATATATATATATATATATATATATATATATATATATATATTCTTTCTTTTCTTTCAAACTATTTGCCATTTCCCGCATTAGCGAGGTAGCGTTAAGAACAGAGGACTGGGCCTTGAGGGAATACCCTCACCTGGCCCAATTCTCTGTTCCTTCTTTTGGAAAATTAAAAAAAAAACGAGAGGGGAGGATTTCCAGCCCCCCGCTCCCTCCCCTTTTAGTCGCCTTCTACGACACGCAGGGAATACGTGGGAAGTATTCTTTCTCCCCTATCCCCAGGGATAATATATATATATATATATTTTTTTTTTTTTTATTATACTTTGTCGCTGTCTCCCGCGTTTGCGAGGTAGCGCAAGGAAACAGACGAAAGAAATGGCCCAACCCACCCCCATACACATGTATATACATACGTCCACACACGCAAATATACATACCTACACAGCTTTCCATGGTTTACCCCAGACGCTTCACATGCCCTGCTTCAATCCACTGACAGCACGTCAACCCGGTATACCACATCGCTGCAATTCACTCTTTTCCTTGCCCTCCTTTCACCCTCCTGCATGTTCAGGCCCCGATCACACAAAATCTTTTTCACTCCATCTTTCCACCTCCAATTTGGTCTCCCTCTTCTCCTCGTTTCCTCCACCTCCGACTCATATATCCTCTTGGTCAATCTTTCCTCACTCATTCTCTCCATGTGCCCAAACCACTTCAAAACACCCTCTTCTGCTCTCTCAACCACGCTCTTTTTATTTCCACACATCTCTCTTACCCTTACGTTACTCACTCGATCAAACCACCTCACACCACACATTGTCCTCAAACATCTCATTTCCAGCACATCCATCCTCCTGCGCACAACTCTATCCTTAGCCCATGCCTCGCAACCATACAACATTGTTGGAACCACTATTCCTTCAAACATACCCATTTTTGCTTTCCGAGATAATGTTCTCGACTTCCACACATTCTTCAAGGCCCCCAGAATTTTCGCCCCCTCCCCCACCCTATGATCCACTTCCGCTTCCATGGTTCCATCCGCTGCCAGATCCACTCCCAGATATCTAAAACACTTCACTTCCTCCAGTTTTTCTCCATTCAAACTCACCTCCCAATTGACTTGACCCTCAACCCTACTGTACCTAATAACCTTGCTCTTATTCACATTTACTCTTAACTTTCTTTCTCCACACACTTTACCAAACTCAGTCACCAGCTTCTGCAGTTTCTCACATGAATCAGCCACCAGCGCTGTATCATCAGCGAACAATAACTGACTCACTTCCCAAGCTCTCTCATCCCCAACAGACTTCATACTTGCCCCTCTTTCCAAAACTCTTGCATTACCTCCCTAACAACCCCATCCATAAACAAATTAAACAACCATGGAGACATGACACACCCCTGCCGCAAACCTACATTCACTGAGAACCAATCACTTTCCTCTCTTCCTACACGTACACATTCCTTACATCCTCGATAAAAACTTTTCACTGCTTCTAACAACTTTCCTCCCACACCATATATTCTTAATACCTTCCACAGAGCATCTCTATCAACTCTATCATATGCCTTCTCCAGATCCATAAATGCTACATACAAATCCATTTGCTTTTCTAAGTATTTTTCACATACACTCTTCAAAGCAAACACCTGATCCACACATCCTCTACCACTTCTGAAACCACACTGCTCTTCCCCAATCTCATGCTCTGTACATGCCTTCACCCTCTCAATCAATACCCTCCCATATAATTTACCAGGAATACTCAACAAACTTATACCTCTGTAATTTGAGCACTCACTCTTATCCCCTTTGCCTTTGTACAATGGCACTATGCACGCATTCCGCCAATCCTCAGGCACCTCACCATGAGTCATACATACATTCAATAACCTTACCAACCAGTCAACAATATATATATATATATATATATATATATATATATATATATATATATATATATATATATATATATATATATATATATATATATATATATATATATATATATATATATATATTTATATCATATATCATGTATAAGGAAAAGTATTCTAATGAAACTCGGCTTATTTCATTTCGACAGCTATAGACAGTTAATTTGCGCGCCTGGCAGTCCTACAGACGAGAGTACAAATCCAATTTCCCGAACATCACTAACGCAGGTAATAAAGAGGTTTTTTTTTTTTTTTCTTAGAAATCGGACGAGCCAAATTTTTTTGTTTTTCGTATTCGTCGCAGTTTAATTAGATTTCATTTTAAACACATTGGTATAGAGGGGAGGTGGGTATACGTATTGTGGTGTATGGGGTGGGTGGGAGGAGGGGCCTGCCTGTCACAGCAACGCACTGTAAAGCTGTCATACGCTACACAACCAGCCTGTTAAAGGATTACTAACAGCAATTAAACCAAGTTGATTATGAGGGGCGGAGAGGAGAGGGGAGGGGGTTGGGCTCATCTGTGTGCACTGTTATAGAGTGCTTGTCACCGGTGTTGGTAATACTGTATGTTCACGAGAGTTATTGCCGCGCTGGTAACGCTGTAACTCTGGAGAATTGCCGCCCTTCTGGTCTAGTTTTGTCACTTTGCTGGTAACACTGTATCTGTATGTATGTGTCTCCTCTGATAACAGCGACAGTAGACGGTTAACACCGCGCTGGTAGCACTGCGTCCTAAGAGCGTTTTCATCTTTCCGGTAACACTGCTGCCCTGGAGAGTCGGCACCACATTGGTATCGCTTTAAACAGTAACTGATTAGGGTGGGAAAGGGGCAACAAAGATCTATGTTCATTTTCGTTTCATTATATCATCTAATATGATAATTCACCTATGGAAGCCGAGGATTCGAACCCTGATCGTACCGCGTGGCGGGCCGATACGTCAACGGTTAGACCGGGGACCGATTCCTTGGTGCTCATAGGCAAATCTTTATCATATATTCGATGTGTCCAGGACTTATTACAGATATCATCTAATACCTTTATTTCCTGTCACTTATTTTAATGTAATATTAGACATAAAGAAAATTTAGCTCTATTCAATGTCATATTCAAAGTTATAATGTCAAATCCAAATTTGTCACATTAAGTTCAGCGAGGAATCAAAGATATTTTTTTGAAGGTGATCAAAGGTCGTGGGAACTTGGTTCGAGCAGACTGCACCAAGTTCCACAGCGAACTTGTGCACCGAAGCCTCACTATCGTCACTCGTCGAATCGTCATCTAGCGAACGAATCGCTAAAAGCTATCACGTCACAATGTACAACATAACGTTACTAATTTATCATCTGTTCACTTTTAAAAACGAATCTCTCTCTCTCTCTCTCTCTCTCTCTCTCTCTCTCTCTCTCTCTCTCTCTCTCTCTCTCTCTCTCTCTCTCTCTCCATACCTTTTACCGGGTAATTTCGCATCTCAGATGTCAATCGTAGGGACAGACGTCCTCGGAAAGACAACACCGGATGTGTAGTTTTCCCCATAATTCTTTTGCCTTATTTTGCGAGGAAGTTGGACAAACACAATACCTTCTATCCCTTTCTACCTGGCGAGCAACCGCTGGGGGTGGTGGTGACCAGGCCAGCTGGTGAGATTCTAGCTATATAGCCAGTACATACACACACACACACACACACACACACACACTATATATACATATATATATATATATATATATATATATATATATATATATATATATATATATATATATATACAGAGGTATAAGTTTGTTGAGTATTCCTGGTAAATTATATGGGAGGGTATTGATTGAGAGGGTGAAGGCATGTACAGAATATCAGATTGGGTAAGAGCAGTGTGGTTTCAGAAGTGGTAGAGGATGTGTCGATCAGGTGTTTGCTTTGAAGAATGCATGTGAGAAATACTTAGAAAAGCAAATGGATTTGTATGTAGCATTTATTGATCTGGAGAAGGTATATGATAGAGTTGATAGGGATGCTCTGTGGAAGGAATTAAGAATATATGGTGTGGGAGGCAAGTTGTTAGAAGCGGTGAAAAGTTTTTATCGAGGATGTAAAGCACGTGTACGTGTGGGAAGAGAGGAAAGAGATTGGTTCTCAGTGAATGTAGGTTTACGGTAGGGGTGTGTGATGTCTCCATGGTTGTTTAATTTGTTTATGGATGGGGTTGTTAGGGAGGTGAATGCAAGAGTTTTGGAAAGAGCGGCAAGTATGCAGTCTGTTGTGGATGAGACGGTTTGGGAAGTGAGTCAGTTGTTGTTCGCTGATGATACAGCGCTGGTGGCTGATTCATGTGAGAAACTGCAGAAGCTGGTGACTAAGTTTGGTAAAGTGTGTGAAGGAAGAAAGTTGAGAGTAAATGTAAATAAGAGGAAGGTTATTAGGTACAGTAGGGTTGAGAGTCAAGTCAATTGGGAGGTAAATTTGAATGGAGAAAAACTGGAGGAAGGGAAGCGTTCTAGATATCTAGGAGTGGATTTGGCATCGGATGGAACCATGGAAACGGAATTGAATTATAGGGTGGGGGAGGGGGCGAAAATTCTGGGAGCATTGAAGAATGTGTGGAAGTCAAGAACATTATCTCGGAAAACAAAAATGGGTATGTTTGAAGGAATAGTGGTTCCAACAAAGTTGTATATTTGCGAGGCGTAGGCTATGGATGGTGTTGTCCGCAGGAGGGTGGATGTGCTGGAAATGAGATGTTTGAGGACAATATGTGGTGTGAGGTGATTTGATCTTGTAAGTAATAATAGAGCAAGAGAGATGTGTGGTAATAAAAAGAGTGTGGTTGAGAGAGCAGAAGAGGGTGTTTTGAAATGTTTGGTCACATGGAGAGAATGAGTGAGGAAAGATTGACAAAGAGGTTATATGTGTCAATGGTGGAGGGAACGAGGAGAAGTGGGAGACCAAATTGGAGGTGGAAAGATGGAGTGGAAAAGAGTTTAGACGATCGGGACCTGAACATGCAGGAGGGTGAAAGGCGGGCAAGGAATAGAGTGAATTGGAACGTTGTGGTATACCGGGGTCGACGTGCTGTCAGTGGATTGAACCAGGGCATATGAAGCGTCTGGGGTAAACCATGGAAAGTTGTGTGGGGCCTGGATGTGGAAAGGGAGCTGTGGTTTCGGTGCATTATTACATGACAGCTAGAGACTGAGTGTGAACGAATGGGGCCTTTGTTGTCTTTTCCTAGCGCAACCTCGCACACATGAAGGGGGAGGGGTTGTTATTTCATGTGTGGCGAGGTGGCGATGGGAATCAATAAAGGCAGACAGTATGAATCATGTACGTGTGTATATATGTATACGTCTGTGTGTGTATATATATGTATATGTTGAGATGCATAGGTATGTATATTTGTGTGTGTGGACGTGTATGTATATACATGTGTATGTGGGTGGGTTTGGCCATTCTCTCGTCTGTATCCTTGCGCTACCTCGCTAACTCGGGAAACAGCGACAAAGCAAAATAAAAAAATAAAATGATATATATATATATATATATATATATATATATATATATATATATATATATATATATATATATATATATATATATATATATATATATGACTCAGTACAGACAGTCATGAACCGCCAATTCTATTCTATTCCATCATTACCAACGATACACAGTTAGTCTGGAATCACTTGCGTTTGTCAACTTCTCACACTGCGAGGATGATCATCCATTAATTACTGATTGACAATTAGCGCTCACCCACTGACCAAGACAGCTATGCAAGCACCTGTACACAAACTGACTCAGGGTTCAAGAAACGCAGATTTATTTCACAGATTTTTTTTATCTTATTCCCTTCATGTGTCAGTCTCATGGGCGTTGCTGCACCGTCCTAAGGCCTTGTGTTACTTAGCTGACCCTCACTCTGGGCCTTATGGGTCTGGCTCCTGGGTTTACAGCTCGCCCGAGGGCGTCGCCGGTCCT
This sequence comes from Panulirus ornatus, assembly GCF_036320965.1. NCBI lineage: Eukaryota > Metazoa > Arthropoda > Malacostraca > Decapoda > Palinuridae > Panulirus > Panulirus ornatus. The sequence continues at coordinate 68,186,079 of NC_092234.1, forward strand.
ATGGGTCTACCTTAAAAGTTTCATGGCTTCATGTTGACCTTCATTCGGAAGAAAACTTGTATATAAGTTTTAATCAAAACTTGGCTTGCCTCTTCCTCAACGGGGTTTAAACAGGCCTAAATGAGTTTGATTTACTATAAGTAAGTTTAGTGTCTCAAAGTCTCTTTTCTACATGTATAACCGTTACGGATCTGTCCAATTCCAGGACTCAACTCTCACTGGTTCAGGTTCATTACCACTCCCTCACACCAGCCAGCCAGCCGACCACTTCGTCCCATCTGACCATGAGGTGTTGCCAATCTTCCTTATACAGCCTCACCGCCTCCCCGGGGGTCAAGACCCCGCTCTGGTGGACACGGAGTGTTGACTTATTAGCGTCCGGAAGAAACATTTTAGCTCCCTACCACATACCCAACACCACACTGGAAGAAATGAAAGATATATATGCTGTGGTAAGGGAAACCATTGCACTATACAAAACATAGCATATTTTTAAATCATATTTTTGTTATGTATGATTATACGTTTGAATAATCAATTTACTTGGTTTTGCAAATAGATATACATAGCTAATGACAAGTAATCGTAAGTGATCACTCAAATCGTCTCATCCATTCAGTATTGCCAGACATGAGTCACGCGGGAGACCACGGGCAGGTTATGGGTCTAAAGCGAACATATTTGCCCAAGAAACGTTATGGCAACGCTGAGGATACACGATATGTTAATGACGATATAGACAAAAAATTGACAGGTCATGGTTGGTCACGTCTATACTCTCAGGTAATGGTGGGTCAACATGTCTTTAATCTCAGGTCACGGCAGGCCATCGTATCTTTACTCTCAGGTCATGACAGGTCATCATCTCTCTAACTTTCGGTCATGCCAGCCCATCGTGTTTCCACTCTCTAGTTACACAGAATCAATATCTTCATTAGCATTACAATCTATCAAGACCTATATATATATATATATATATATATATATACATACATATATATGTTATCCCTAAGGACAGGGGATTAAGAATACTTCCCACGTATTCCCTGCGTGTCGTAGAAATCGACTAAAAGGGGAGTATTGCAGTGGAATATATTAAAAAAGGGGGTGAGTATTGTTGACTGGTTGGTAAGGTTATTTAATGTATGTATGATTCATGGTGAGGTGCCTGAGGATTGGCGGAATGCTTGCATAGTACCATTGTACAAAGGCAAAGGGGATAAGAGTGAGTGCTCAAATAACAGAGGTATAAGTTTGTTGAGTATTCCTGGTAAATTATATGGGAGGGTATTGATTGAGAGGGTGAAGCCATGCACAGAGCATCAGATTGGGGAAGAGCAGTGTGGCTTCAGAAGTGGTAGAGGATGTGTGGATCAGGTGTTTGCTTTGAAGAATGTATGTGAGAAATGCTTAGAAAAGCTAATGGATTTGTATGTAGCATTTATGGATCTGGAGAAGGCATATGATAGAGTTGATAGAGATGCTCTGTGGAAGGTACTAAGAATATATGGTGTAGGAGGCAAGTTGTTAGAAGCAGTGAAAAGTTTTTATCGAGGATGTAAGGCATGTGTACGTGTAGGAAGAGAGGAAAGTGATTGGTTCTCAGTGAATGTAGGTTTGCGGCAGGGGTGTGTGATGTCTCCATGGTTGTTTAATTTGTTTATGGATGGGGTTGTTAGGGAGGTGAATGCAAGAGTTTTGGAAAGAGGGGCAAGTGTGAAGTCTGTTGTGGATGAGAGAGCTTGGGAAGTGAGTCAGTTGTTGTTCGCTGATGATACAGTCACTCTCTTTTTATTTCCACACATCTCTCTTATCCTTACATTACTTACTCGATCAAACCACCTCATACCACATTTTGTCCTCAAACATCTCATTTCCAGCCATCATCCCTCATGCGCACAACTCTATCCATAGCCCCGCCTCGCAACCATACAACATTGCTGGAACCACTATTCCTTCAAACATACCCATTTTTGCTTTCCGAGATAATGTTCTCGACTTCTAAACATTCTTCAAGGCTCCCAGGATTTTCGCCCCCTCCCTCACCCTGTGATACACTTCCGCTTCTATGGTTCCATCCGCTGCCAGATCCACTACCAGATATCTAAAACACTTTACTTCCTCCAGTTTTTCTCCATTCAAACATACCTCCCAATTTACTTGACCCTTAACCCTACTGTACCTAATAACCTTGCTCTCATTCACATTTGCTCTTAACTTTCTTCTTTCACACACTTTACCAAAATCAGTCACCAGCTTCTGCAGTTTCTCACATGAATCAGCCACCAGCACTGTATCATCAGCGAACAACAACTGACTCACTTCCCAAGCTCTCACATCCCCAACAGACTTCATACTTGCCCCTTTTTCCAAAACTCTTGCATTCACCTCCCTAACAACCCCATCCATAAACAAATTAAACAACTATGGAGACATCACACACCCCTGCCGCAAACCTACATTCACTGAGAACCAATCACTTTCCTCTCTTTCTACACGTACACATGCCTTACATCCTCGATAAAAACTTTTCACCGCTTCTAACAATTTGCCTCCCACACCATACATTCTTAGTACCTTCCAGAGAGCATCTCTATCAACTCTATCATATGCCTTCTCCAGATCCATAAATGCTACATACAAATCCATTTGCTTTTCTAAGTATTTCTCACATACATTCTTCAAAGCAAACACCTGATCCACACATCCTCTACCACTTCTGAAACCACACTTCTCTTCCCCAATCTGATGCTCTGCACATGCCTTCACCCTCTTAATCAATACCCTCCCATATAATTTACCAGGAATACTCTACAAACTTATATCTCTGTAATTTGAGCACTCACTCTTATTCCCTTTGCCTTTGTACAATGGCACAATGCACGCATTCCGCCAATCCTCAGGCACCTCACTATGAATCATACATACATTAAATAACCTCACCAACTAGTCAACAATGCAGTCACCCCCTTTTTCAATAAATTCCACTGCAATACCATCCAAACCTGCTGCCTTGCCGGCTTTAATCTTCCGCAAAGCTTTTGCTACCTCTTATCTGTTTACCAAACCATTTTCCCTAACCCTCTCACTTTGCACACCACCTCGACCAAAACACCCTATATCTGCCACTCTATCATCAAACACATTCAACAAACCTTCAACAATATTCACTCCATCTCCTACTCACATCATCACTACTTGTTATCACCTTCCCATTAGCCCCCTTCACTGAAGTTCCCATTTGCTCCCTTGTCTTACGCACTTTATTTACCTCCTTCCAGAACATCTTTTTATTCTTCCTAAAATTTAATGATACTCTCTCACCCAACTCTCATTTGCCCTCTTTTTCACCTCTTGCACCTTTCTCTTGACCTCCTGTCTCTTTCTTTTATACATCTCCCAGTCATTTGCATTTTTTCCCTGCAAAAATCGTCCAAATGCCTCTCTCTTCTCTTTCACTAATAATCTTACTTCTTCATCCCACCACTCACTACCCTTTCTAATCAACCCATCTCCCACGCCTCTCATGCCACAAGCATCTTTTGCGCAAGCCATCACTGCTTCCCTAAATACATCCTATTCCCCCACTCCCCTTACCTCCTTTGTTCTCACCATTTTCCATTCTGTATATATATATATATATACATACATATATATATATATATATATATATATATATATATATATATATATATATATATATATATATATATATATATATATATATATATATATATATATATATATATATATATATACATATATGTATATGTATATATATATATATATATATATATATATATATATATATATATATATATATATATATATATATATATATATATATATATATATATATATATATATATATATATATATATATATATATATATATATTTTTTTTTTTTTTTTTTGCTTTGTCGCTGTCTCCCGCGTTTGCGAGGTAGCGCAAGGAAACAGACGAAAGAAATGGCCCAACCCACCCCCATACACATGTATATACATACGTCCACACACGCAAATATACATACCTACACAGCTTTCCATGGTTTACCCCATACGCTTTACATGCCTTGATTCAATCCACTGACAGCACGTCAACCCCGGTATACCACATCGCTCCAATTCACTCTATTCCTTGCCCTCCTTTCACCCTCCTGCATGTTCAGGCCCCGATCACACATAATCTTTTTCACTTCATCTTTCCACCTCCAATTTGGTCTCCCTCTTCTCCTCGTTCCCTCCACCTCCGACACATATATCCTCTTGGTCAATCTTTCCTCACTCATTCTCTCCATGTGCCCAAACCATTTCAAAACACCCTCTATATATATTTTTTTTTTTCAAACTATTCGCCATTTCCTGCATCAGGAAGGTAGCGTTAAGAACAGAGGACTGGGCCTCTGAGGGAACATCCTCACCTGGCCCCCTTCTCTGTTCCTTTTTTTGAAAAAAGAAAAAAAAAAAGGACTGTATATATATATATATATATATATATATATATATATATATATATATATATATATATATATATATATATATATATATATATATATATATATTATCCCTGGGGATAGGGGAGAAAGAATACTTCCCACGTATTCCCTGCGTGTCGTAGAAGGCGACTAAAAGGGGAGGGAGCGGGTGGCTGGAAATCCTCCCCTTTCTTGTTTTTTTTAATTTTCCAAAAGAAGGAACAGAGAAGGGGGTCAGGTGAGGATATTCTCTCTAAGGCCCAGTTCTCTGTTCTTAATGCTACCTTGCTAACGCGGGAAATGGCAAATAGTATGAAAAAAAAAAAAAAAAAAATATATATATATATATATATATATATATATAATATATATATATATATATATATATATACGTTGCAACAAAAATATTCAAGAATTATTCAAAGGAAAATGATAATGCTGGTAAAGTAACATTTGCTGGCACTGAATTAGATTTAAGCCAACGTTACTATTTGTACACTAGGATAACGTAACCTGTGGAGTACCGCAGGGTTCTGCCATTAGGCCCAACCATATTCCTCGCTGTAAATAATAACTGATGTCCGCAGTAACACAAACTCGTGCATGATATGTGGATGACTTAACCTTAGCTGACATTGTAAGTGAATCCATTGAGTTAAATTTCACGACGCAAGAGAAACTTACGGATCTTGCAAGAGACTTTAGATCTGTTAAAATGACCCCTAATCCTCTCAAATGTGAGGTAATGATAGTACGTCCTCTCAAAGGGCGCAGTGTTTTCCCCCAACTCACACTGTATGACGGCAACTTACCCATTGTCCAGAAATATAAACTTTTATGCATTCAGATCAACTCAGCATTAAGTTCGACTGAGCATGTTAACTACATAATCTCCATAGCCAACAGATGCATATTCATACTATACAGAGCACATCAGTAGAGTCAATGTTCACTTAGTAAGTTATGTTCATAAGAACAACCCTAGGGTACGCATCTGTGATTAACCCGCACACAACACTCACAACTGGTACGCATCCAACATAGGCGTCCTAGATTCATTCTAAGACACCAGTATGAAAGCTATGAAAGAGAATACTTAATACCAATAGGTTGCAGGCAAGACGTGAGGAATCAACGGATCGTTTTGGAAAGAAGCTTCTCGGATCTAGCAACAACCACAGACATTTCCTGCCACATCGTCTGCATGACAGCCATGGAAGAGTCAGAAGGCGAGGATGACAGCTTTTACGGTCAGTCATATGACAAACCTTCTGCTCCAGTAACTCAAGTATCCCATATCTGGTGTCAAGACTCATTGCTCTGTGTTCTTATGACTGTTTTATTTCGTATCTTTACTCTTTGTAATAATATACCTATGTAATATAATATTGTAAGGCAAGACAATGTTATTCTACTCCCTATAACTTGCTAAGTAAACCTTCTGTTATTGTCATGATTGTTATAATTATTTATATTATAATTATTATTATTATCATAATTATCATTATCATTATTATTATTATTATTATTATTATTACTATCATCATTATTATTATCATAATTATCATTATTATTGCTATCATTATTATTATTATTATTATTATTATTATTATTATTATCATTATTATTATTATCATTATTATTATTTTTATTATTATCATTCCATGGTTTACCCCAGACGTAAACCATGGAAAGCTGTGTAGGTATGTATATTTGCGTGTGTGGACGTATGTATACACATGTGTATGGGGGGGGGTTGGGCCATTTCTTTCGTCTGTTTCCTTGCGCTACCTCGCAAACGCGGGAGACAGCGACAAAGTATAATAAGAAAAAAATAATAATTATCATTATTAGTATTATTATTGTTATCATTATTATCATTATTATTATAATTATTATTATCATTATTATTATTATAATCATTATTATTGTTATAATCATTGTTATCATTATTATCATTATTATATCATTATCATTATATTATCATTATATTATCATTATCATTATAATGATCGTCTGTACTGAGTCATATAGTGTCGTCAGTGGAGGTAAAGATAGAGAAATATTCATCCCACTGACACTATCATATTGGATGGCTCACAATGAATACAGTTGTTCCATACATTCAGTGGTATCAGGTTACCGATCATATCAGGTTGAAGAATCGAAATTTCAAGTTGATATATTTGTCTTTTTTTGCAAAGGTTATAAATACATTATAAGTTGAAGAGGAAATTAATGATACCTTAACTAATACAATGCCGTTTTCAACCAAGGCATTCCTTTAAGAATAAAGTTTTTGCCCATAACAAGAGTCGACGTTCAGTTTAGTTCAGCCGCTCAGTGAGTAGCTGAATCTCAGTCTGACACTAGAATAATGGGATTCATATTCACACGACCATATGTTAATACATTTATTCGTCTGTCTGTATATAGCTGCCCCACTCCTTCATAGGTCGCTGGCCGTAAGACCCAACAAACAACAACAGGAATTCTACGTCCGTCTTCACTGCGAGTCATAGAAGGCAACTAAATGGGGCGTGAGTAGGAGGCTGGAAACCCTCCTCTTCTTGTATTTCAATTTCTAAAAGAGGAAAGAGAAGAAGGAGTCATACGGGGAGTGCTCATCCTCCTCAAAGAGAGGAGAGATTGGTATTATGTTTGAGGAAAAAAACCTGGATTTTCTGGCTATGAGTGAAAGTTCAAGGGTAAAGAATAAGAATGTTTAGGAAATCATTAGGAATAAAGTCAGTTGGTGAGAAGAGGGGGAGCTGGGAAAGGAGTTGTAAGAGTGTATGAGAAAATAAAGTAAATTTCTGATTCACGAGGGAATGACTCAAAGTGGATGTCAAGAGATGGATGAATATGGATGCTTATGCACCAGGCCATGAAAAGAAAGATCATGAGAGGCAAGTGTTTTGGGGGTAGCTGAGTGAGTGTGTCAGCAGCTTTGATGCCTGAGACCAGGTATTAGTGATGGGTGATTTTGATGCGAAGATGAGTACTATGGCAGTTGAGGGTATAATTGGCGTACTTGGGATATTCAATGTTGTAAATGGAAATAGTGAACAGGTTGTGGATTTGTGTGCTGAAAAAAGGCTGGTGATTGGGAAAACCTGGTTTAGGAAGAGAGGTATACATAAGTATATGTATGTGAGTAGAAGGATAATCAAAGGGCGTTATTGGATTGTGTTAATTGATAGGCATGTAAGAAAGAGACTTTTGGATGTAAATATGCTGAGCGGGTCAGCTGGTGGCATGTCTAATCACTGTCTTCTGGAAGCGAGGGTAAAGGTTTGTGGGTTTTCGAGAAAAAAAAAAAGAGTATTAGCGAGAAGAAAGTGGTGAGAATAAGTGAGCTTGGAAAGAAGATTTGTGGGAAGAAATACCAGTAGTGACTGAGTATGGAATGGTAAAAGGTGAAACTAAATGAGCAAGGGGAGTGGATGAAGAATGGGAGGTATTTAGGGAAGCAGTGCTGGCATGTGCAAGAAGTGTATGTGACATGCAAAAGGTTGGAGGTGGACAGATTAGAAAAAAGTAGAGTGGTGGGATTAAGAAATTAAGTTGCCAGTGAAAGAGAAGCGAGAGGCGTTTGGACGGTACTTGCAGGGAAGGAGTGCAAATGATTAGATGTATAAGAGAATAAGGCAGGAGGTCAAGAGGGAGGTGCGAAAAGGGCAAATGAAAGTTGGGATAGGAGAATGTCATCAACCTTTACGGGAGATAAAAAGATGTAGTGAAAGTCAAATGGGGAGGAACTCTGTGGTATCAGAAGTGGTATAGGATGTATGGATCAGGTGTTTACTTTAAAAATGTTTGAGGAATAGCTAGAAAAACAGATGGATGTGTAAGTGGCATCTATTGACCTTGAGAAGGCATATGACAGGAGTGAGATGCTTTGTGGAATGTCGTAATATCTGGTATGGGAAATAAGCTGTTAGAAGTGGTGGGAAGGTTTTACTAAGGGAGTGAATGTTTCCAAGTATAGGTTGATCTTCGGCAGGGGTGTGCGATTTCCCAAAAAATTTTCAATTTTTTATTGATTGCATGGTGAGGGAAGTAAATACAAGAGCCTTAGAGAAAATGGCGAGTATGCAGTGTATGGATGCTGAAGAGGCATGGTATGTGAGTCAGTTGTTTGATGATGATACAGTACTGATGGCTGTTTCGAGTGAGAAACTGCGAAAGTTTGTGAAAGGAGAAAGTTGAGAGTGAGTGTCAATAAAATGGTTATTAGGTTTAACAGGGCTCAGGAGCAAGACAAGTTAATTGGGATGTATGGTTTCAACGAAGAAATTTTGGAGGAAGTGATGCGTTTTAGATATCTGGGAGTGGACTTAGCAGCGAATTGAACCATGTAAGAGGAGGTGAGCATGAGGTGGGGGAGGTGGCGAACGTTCTGGGAGCGTTCAGGAATGTGTGGAAAGAGAGAACGTTATTTCTCAGTGCAAATATGGGTATGTTTGAAGGAATAGTAGTCCAAACAATACCATATGGCTGCGAGGTATGGGCTATTGATAGGGTTGTGCAGAGGAGGGTGGATGTGTTGGAAATAAAATGTTTGAGCGCATATGTGTTGTCAGGTGCTTTGATCGAGTAAGTAATAAAAGGGAAAGAGAAATGTGTTGTAATAAAAAGAGCGCGTTAGAAAAGGCAGAAGATAGTATAGTGAAATGGTTTGGCCACATGGAGAGAATGAGTGAGGAAAGATTGACAAAGAGGATATATGTGTCAGAAGTGGAGGGAACAAAAGGTGCGAGGCAAAATTGGAGATGGAAAGAAGGGGTGAAAACGGTTTTCAGCGATCGGGGCATGAACATACAAGAAATCGCAAGGTGTTTATGTAATAGAGTTTACTGAAACGATGTGATACAGAGGGGTCAATGCGTCATCAGTGGACTGAAGCAGAGTATGTGGAGCGTCTGGGGTAATCCATGGAAAGGTCTCTAGGTCTGGATGTGGAAAGGAAGCTGTGGTTTCAGTGCATTATACATGAGACCCTGTGTGAATATGAGCAGATGTGGTCCTTCATCATCTGATACCTGACACTTCCTCGATAACGCAAGGGGCGGATATCAGGCGTGGCGTAGAGGAGGGGAAAATATATATATATATATATATATATATGTATATATATATATATATATATATATATATATATATATATATATATATATATATATATATATATATATATATATATATATATATATATGTATATATATATATATATATATATATATATATATATATATATATATATATATATATGTATATATTTGCTTTGTCGCTGTCACCCGCGTTTGCGAGGTAGCGCAAGGAAACAGACGAAAGAAATGGCCCAACCCACCCCCATACACATGTATATACATACGTCCACACACGCAAATATACATACTTACACAGCTTTCCAGGGTTTACCCCAGACGCTTCACATGCCTTGATTCAATCCACTGACAGCACGTCAACCCCGGTATACCACATCGATCCAATTCACTCTATTCCTTGCCCTCCTTTCACCCTCCTGCATGTTCAGGCCCCGATCACACAAAATCTTTTTCACTCCATCTTTCCACCTCCAATTTGGTCTCCCACTTCTCCTCGTCCCCTCCACCTCCGACACATATATCCTCTTGGTCAATCTTTCCTCAGTCATTCTCTCCATGTGCCCAAACCATTTCAAAACACCCTCTTCTGCTCTCTCAACCACGCTCTTTTTATTTCCACACATCTCTCTTACCCTTACGTTACTTACTCGATCAAACCACCTCACACCACACATTGTCCTCAAACATCTCATTTCCAGCACATCCATCCTCCTGCGCACAACTCTATCCATAGCCCACGCCTCGCAACCATACAACATTGTTGGAACCACTATTCCTTCAAACATACCCATTTTTGCTTTCCGAGATAATGTTCTCGACTTCCACACATTCTTCAAGGCTCCCAGGATTTTCGCCCCCTCCCCCACCCTATGATCCACTTCCGCTTCCATGGTTCCATCCGCTGCCAGATCCACTCCCAGATATCTAAAACACTTTACTTCCTCCAGTTTTTCTCCATTCAAACTTACCTCCCAATTGACTTGACCCTCAACCCTACTGTACCTAATAACCTTGCTCTTATTCACATTTACTCTTAACTTTCTTCTTTCACACGCTTTACCAAACTCAGTCACCAGCTTCAACAGTTTCTCACATGAATCAGCCACCAGCGCTGTATCATCAGCGAACAACAACTGACTCACTTCCCAAGCTCTCTCATTCCCAACAGACTTCATACTTGCCCCTCTTTCCAAAACTCTTGCATTCACCTCCCTAACAACCCCATCCATAAACAAATTAAACAACCATGGAGACATCACACACCCCTGCCGCAAACCTACATTCACTGAGAACCAATCACTTTCCTCTCTTCCTACACTTACACATGCCTTACATCCTCGATAAAAACTTTTGACTGCTTCTAACAACCTGCCTCCCACACCATATATTCTAAATACCTTCCACAGAGCATCTCTATCAACTCTATCATATGCCTTCTCCAGATCCATAAATGCTACACAGAAATCCATTTGTTTTTCTAAGTATTTCTCGCATACATTCTTCAAAGCAAACACCTGATCCACACATCCTCAACCACTTCTGAAACCACACTGCTCTTCCCCAATCTAATACTCTGTACATGCCTTCACCCTCTCAATCAATACCCTCCCATATAATTTACCAAACAAATTCAACAAACTTATACCTCTGTAATTTGAGCACTCACTCTTATCCCCTTTGCCTTTGTACAACGGTACTATGCAAGCATTACGCCAATCCTCAGGCACCTCACCATGAATCATACATACATTAAATAACCTTACCAACCAGTCAACAATACAGTCACCCCATTTTTTAATAAATTCCACTGCAATACCATCCAAACCTGCTGCTTTGCCGGCTTTCATCTTCCGTAAAGCTTTTACTACCTCTTCTCTATTTACCAAATCATTTTCCCTAACCGTCTCACTTTGCACACCACCTCGACAAAGACACCCCACATCTGCCACTCTATCATCAAACACATTCAACAAACCTTCAAAATACTCTATCTCCTCCTCACATCACCACTACTTGTTATCTCCTCCCCATTAGCCCCCTTCACTGAAGTTCCTATTTGCTCCCTTGTCTTACGCACTTTATGTACCTCCTTCCAAAACATCTTTTTATTCTCCCTGAAATTTAATGATACCCTCTCACCCCAACTCTCATTTGCCCTTTTTTCACCTCTTGCACCTTTCTCTTGACCTCCTGCCTCTTTCTTTTATACCTCTCCCACTTATTTGCATTTTTTCCCTGCAAAAATCGTTCAAATGCCTCTCTCTTCTCTTTCACTAATAATCTTACTTCATCCCACCACTCACTACCCTTTCTAATCAACCCACCTCCCACGCTTCTCATGCCACAAGCATCTTTTGCGCAAGCCATCACTGCTTCCCTAAATACATCCCATTCCTCCCCCACCCCCTTACCTCCTTTGTTCTCACCTTTTTCCATTCTGTACCCAGTCTCTCCTGGTTCTTCCTCACACAAGTCTCCTTCCCAAGCTCACTTACTCTCACCACTCTCTTCACCCCAACATTCTCTCTTCTTTTCTGAAAACCTCCACAAATCTTCACCTTTGCTTCCACAAGATAATGATCAGACATCCCTCCCGTTGCACTTCTCAGCACATTAACATCCAAAAGTCTCTCTTTCGTGCGTCTATCAATTAACACGTAATCCAATAACGCTCTCTTGCCATCTCTCCTACTTACATACGTATACTTATGTATATCTCGCTTTTTAAACCAGGTATTTCCAATAACCAGTCCTTTTTCAGCACATAAATCTACAAGCTCTTCACCATTTCCATTTACAGCACTGAACACTCCATGTATACCAATTAATCCCTCAACTGCCACATTACTCACCTTTGCATTCAAATCAACCATCACTATAACCCGGTCTTGTGCATCAAAACCGCTAACACACTCATTCAGCTGCTCCCAAAACACTTGCCTCTCATGATCTTTCTTCTCATGCCCAGGTGCATATGCACCAATAATCACCCATATCTCTCCATCAACTTTCAGTTTTACCCATATCAATCTGGAATTTACTTTCTTACACTCTATCACATACTCCCACAACTCCTGATTCAGGAGTAGTGCTACTCCTTCCCTTGCTCTTGTCCTCTCACTAATCCCTGACTTTACTCCCAAGACATTCCCAAACCACTCTTCCCCTTTACCCTTTAGCTTCGTTTCACTTAGAGCCAAAACATCAAGGTTCCTTTCCTCAAACATACTACCTTTCTCTCCTTTTGTCTCATCTTGGTTACATCCACACACATTTAGACACCCCAATCTGAGCCTTCGAGGAGGATGAGCACTCCTCGCGTGACTCCTTTTTCTGTTTGCCATTTTAGAAACTTAAAATACAAGGAGGGGAGGGTTTCTGGCCCCCCGCTCCCGTCCCCTTTCGTCGCCTTCTACGACACGTGAGGAATGCGTGGGAAGTATTCTTAATCTCCTATCCCTATGGATAGGGGATTAAGTACGCGGGAGACAGCGATAAAGCAAAATAATAAAAAAAATTATATATATATGTATATATATATATATATATATATATATATATATATATATATATATATATATATATATATATATATATATATATATATATATATATATACATATATATATATATATATATATATATATAAATATATATATATATATATATATATATATATATATATATATATATATATATATATATATATATATATATATATATATATATATATATATATATAGTGAGTGGTGGGATGAAGAAGTAAGATTATTAGTGAAAGAGAAGAGAGAGGCATTTGGACGATTTTTGCAGGGAAAAAATGTATAAAAGAAAGAGACAGGAGGTCAAGAGAAAGGTGCAAGAGGTGAAAAAGAGGGCAAATGAGAGTTGGGGTGATAGAGTATCATTAACTTTTAGAGAGAATAAAAAGATGTTCTTGAAGGAGGTAAATAAATTGCGTAAGACAAGGGAGCAAATGGGAACTTCAGTGAAGGGCGCAAATGGGGAGGTGATAACAAGTAGTGGTGATGTGAGAAGGAGATGGAGTGAGTATTTTGAAGGTTTGTTGAATGTGTTTGATGATAGAGTGGCAGATATAGGGTGTTTTGGTCGAGGTGGTGTGCAAGTGAGAGGGTTAGGGAAAATGATTTGGTAAACAGAGAAGAGGTAGTAAAAGCTTTGCGGAAGATGAAAGCCGGCAAGGCAGCAGGTTTGGATGGTATTGCAGTGGAATTTATTAAAAAGGGGGTGACTGTATTGTTGACTGGTTGGTAAGGTTATTTAATGTATGTATGACTCATGGTGAGGTGCCTGAGGAGTGGCGGAATGCGTGCATAGTGCCATTGTACAAAGGCAAAGGGGATAAGAGTGAGTGCTCAAATTACAGAGGTATAAGTTTGTTGAGTATTCCTGGTAAATTATATGGGAGGGTATTGATTGAGAGGGTGAAGGCATGTACAGAGCATCAGATTGGGGAAGAGCAGTGTGGTTTCAGAAGTGGTAGAGGATTTGTGGATCAGGTGTTTGCTTTGAAGAATGTATGTGAGAAATACTTAGAAAAGCAAATGGATTTGTATGTAGCATTTATGGATCTGGAGAAGGCATATGATAGAGTTGATAGAGATGCTCTGTGGAAGGTATTAAGAATATATGGTGTGGGAGGCAAGTTGTTAGAAGCAGTGAAAAGTTTTTATCGAGGATGTAAGGCATGTGTACGTGTAGGAAGAGAGGAAAGTGATTGGTTCTCAGTGAATGTAGGATTGCGGCAGGGGTGTGTGATGTCTCCATGGTTGTTTAATTTGTTTATGGATGGGGTTGTTAGGGAGGTGAATGCAAGAGTTTTGGAAAGAGGGGCAAGTATGAAGTCTGTTGGGATGAGAGAGCTTGGGAAGTGAGTCAGTTGTTGTTCGCTGATGATACAGCGCTGGTGGCTGATTCATGTGAGAAACTGCAGAAGCTGGTGACTGTGTTTGGTAAAGTGTGTGAAAGAAGAAAGTTAAGAGTAAATGTGAATAAGAGCAAGGTTATTAGTTACAGTAGGGTTGAGGGTCAAGTCAATTGGGAGGTAAGTTTGAATGGAGAAAAACGGGAGGAAGTAAAGTGTTTCAAATATCTGGGAGTGGATCTGTCAGCGGATGGAACCATGGAAGCGGAAGTGAATCATAGGGTGGGGGAGGGGGCGAGAATCCTGGGAGCTTTGAAGAATGTGTGGAAGTCGAGAGCATTATCTCGGAAAGCAAAAATAGGTATGTTTGAAGGAATAGTGGTTCTAACAATGTTGTATGATTGCGAGGCGTGGGCTATGGATAGAGTTGAGTGCAGGAGGGTGGATGTGCTGGAAATGAGATGTTTGAGGTCAATGTGTGGTGTGAGGTGGTTTGATCGAGTAAGTGATGTAAGGGTAAGAGAGATGTGTGGAAATAAAAGGAGCGTGGTTGAGAGAGCAGAAGAGGGTGTTTTGAAATGGTTTGGGCACATGGAGAGAATGAGTGAGGAAAGATTGATCAAGAGGATATATGCGTCGGAGGTGGAGGGAACGAGGAGAAGTGGGAGAACAAATTGGAGGTGGAAAGATGGAGTGAAAAAGATTTTGTGTGATCGGTGCCTGAACATGCAGGAGGGTGAAAGGAGGGCAAGGAATAGAGTGAATTGGATCGATGTGGTATACCGGGGTTGACGTGCTGTCAGTGGATTGAATCAAGGTATGTGAAGCGTGTGGGGTAAACCATGGAAAACTGTGTAGGTATGTATATTTGCGTGTGTGGACGTATGTATATACATGTGTATGGGGGTGGGTTGGGCCATTTCTTTCGTCTGTTTCCTTGCGCTACCTCGCAAACGCGGGAGACAGCGACAAAGCAAAAAAAAAAAAATATATAAAAGTGTGTATATATATATATATAAATATATATATATATATATATATATATATATATATATATATATATATATATATATATATATATATATATATATATATATATATATATATATATATATATATATATATATATATATATATATATATATATATATATATATATATATATATATATATATATATATATATATATATATATATATATATATATATATATATATATATATATATATATATATATTTAAATATATATATATATATATATATATGTATATATATATATATATATATATATATATATATATATATATATATATATATATATATATATATATATATATATATATATATATATATATATATATATATATATATATATATATATATATATATATATATATATATATATATATATATATATATATATATCCCTGAGGATAGGGGAGAAAGAATACTTCCCACGCATTCCTCACTTGTCGTAGAAGGCGACTAAAGGGGACGGGAGCGGGGGGCTAGTAACGCTCCTCACCTCGTATTTTAAATTTCTGAAAGGGGAAACAGAAGAAGGAGTCATGCGGGAAGTGCTCACCCTCCTCGAAGGCTCAGATTAGGGTGTCTAAATGTGTGTGGATGTAACCAAGATGAGAAAAAAGGAGAGATAGGTGGTATGTTTGAGGAAAGGAGCCTGGATGTGTTGGCTATGAGTGAAACGAAGCTCATGGGTAAAGTGGAAGAGTGGTTTGGGAATGAGTAAAGTCAGGGGTTAGTGAGAGGACGAGAGCAAGGGAAGGAGTAGCACTACTACTGAAACAGTAGTGGTGGGAGTATGTGATAGAGTGTGAGAAAGTAAACTCTAGATCGATATGGGTAAAACTGAATGCTGATGGAGAGAGATAGGTGGTTATTGGTGCATATGCACCTGGGCATGAGAAGAAAGATCATGAGAGGCAAGTGTTTTGGGAGCAGCTGAATGAGTGTGTTAGTGGTTTTGATACACGAGACCAGGTTACAGTGATGGGTGATTTGAATGCAAGGATGAGTAATGTGGCAGTTGAGGGAATAATTGGTATACCTGGGGTGTTCAGTGTTATAAATGCAAATGGTGAAGAGCTTGTAGATTTATGTGCTGAAAAAGGACTGATGATTGGGAATACTTGGTTCAAAAAGAGAGATATACATAAGTATACGTATGTATGTAGGAGAGATGGCCAGGGAGCGTTATTGGATTACGTGTTAATTGATAGGCGCGCGAAAGAGAGACTTTTGGATGTTAATGTGCTGAGAAGTGCAACTGGAGGGATGTATGATCATTATCTTGTGGAGGCGAAGGTGAAGATTTGTAGAGGTTTTCAGAAAAAAAGAGAGAATGTTAGAGTAAAGAGAGTGGTGAGAGTAAGTGAGCTTGGGAAGGAGACGTGTTTGAGGAAGTACCAGGAGAGACTGAGTTCAGAATGGAAAAAGGGGAGAACAAAGGAGGTACGGGGTGTGGGGGAGGAATGGGATGTATTTAGGGAAGCAGTGATGGCTTGCCCAAAAGATGCTTGTGGTATGAGAAACGTGGGAGGTGTGCAGATTACAAAGGGTAGTGAGTGGTGGGATGAAGAAGTAAGATTATTAGTGAAAGAGAAGAGAGAGGCATTTGGACGATTTTTGCAAGGAAATAATGAAAATGAGTGGGAGATGTATAAAAGAAAGAGGCATGACATCAAGAAAAAGGTGCAAGAGGTGAAAAAGAAGGGAAATGAGAGTTGAGGTGAGAGAGTACCATTGAATTTTAGGTAGAATAAAAAGATGTTTTGGAAGGAGGTAAATAAAGTGGGTAAGAAAAGGGAACAAATGGAAACTTCAGTGAAGGGGCCTAATGGGGAGGTGCTAACAAGTAGTGGTGATGTGACAAGATGGAGTGAGTATTTTGAAGGTTTGTTGAATGTGTTTGATGATAGAGTGGAAGATATAGGGTGTTTTGGTCGAGGTGGTGTGCAAAGTGAGAGGGTTAGGAAAAATGATTTAGTAAATAGAGAAGAGGTAGTAAAGCTTTTGCAGAAGATTAAAGCCGGCAAGCAAGCGGGTTTGGATGGTATTGCAGTGGAATTTATTAAAAAAGGGGGTAACTGTATTATTGATTGGTTGGTAAGGTTATTTATTGTATGTATGATTCATGGTGAGGTGCCTGAGGAGTGGCGGAATGCTTGCATAGTGCCATTGTACAAAGGCAAAGGGTACAAAGTTGAGTGCTATATTACAGATGTATAAGTTTGTTGAGTATTCCTGGGAAATTATATAGGAGGTTATTGATTAAGAGGGTGAAAGCATGTACAGAGCATCATATCAGGGAAGAGCAGTGTAGTTTCAGAGGTAGTAGAGGATGTTTGGATCAGGTGTTTGCTTTGAAGAATGTATGTGAGAAATACGTAGAAAAGGAAATGGATTTGTATGTATCATTTATGGATCTGGAGATGGCATATGATAGAGTTGATAGAGATGCTCTGTGGAAGGTATTAAGAATAATGGTGTGGGAGGCAAGTTGTTGGAAGCAGTGAAAAGTTTTTATCGAGGATGTAAGGCATGTGTACGTGTAGGAGGAGAGGAAAGTGATTGGTTCTCATTGAATGTAGGTTTACTGCAGAGATGTCTGATGTCTCCATGGTTGTTTAATTTGTTTATGGATGGGGTTGTTAGGGAGGTGAATGCAAGAGTTTTGGAAAGAGGGGAAAGTATGCAGTCTGTTGGGGATGAGAAAGCTTGGGAAGTGAGTCAGTTGTTGTTCGCTGATGATACAGCACTGGTGGCTGATTCATGTGAGAAACTGCAAAAGCTGGTGACTGAGTTTGGTAAAGGGTGTGAAAGAAGAAAGTTAAGAGTAAATGTGAATAAGAGCAAGGTTATTAGGTACAGTAGGGTTGAGGGTCAAGTCAATTGGGAGGTGAGTTTGAATGGAGAAAAACTGGAGGAAGTGAAGTGTTTTAGATATCTGGGAGTGGATCTGGCAGCGGATGGAACCACGGAAGCGGAAGTGGATCATAGGGTGGGGGAGGGGGCGAAAATTCTGGGGGCCTTGAAGAATGTGTGGAAGTCGAGAACATTATCTCGGAAAGCAAAAATGGGTATGTTTGAAGGAATAGTGGTTCCAACAATGTTGTATGGTTGCGAGGCGTGGGCTATGGATAGAGTTGTGCGCAGGAGGATGGATGTATTGGAAATGAGATGTTTGAGGACAATGTGTGGTGTGAGGTGGTTTGATCGAGTGAGTAACGTAAGGGTAAGAGAGATGTGTGGAAATAAAAAGAGCGTGGTTGAGAGAGCAGAAGAGGGTGTTTTGAAGTGGTTTGGGCACATGGAGAGAATGAGTGAGGAAAGATTGACCAAGAGGATATATGTGTCGGAGGTGGAGGGAACGAGGAGAAGAGGGAGACCAAATTGGAGGTGGAAAGATGGAGTGAAAAAGATTTTGTGTGATCGGGGCCTGAACATGCAGGAGGGTGAAAGAAGGGCAAGGAATAGAGTGAATTGGAGCGATGTGGTATACCGGGGTTGACGTGCTGTCAGTGGATTGAATCAAGGCATGTGAAGCGTCTGGGGTAAACCATGGAAAGCTGTGTAGGTATGTATATTTGCGTGTGTGGACTTATGTATATACATGTGTATGGGGGGGGGGTTGGGCCATTTCTTTCGTCTATTTCCTTGCGGTACCTCGCAAACGCGGGAGACAGCGACAAAGTATAATATAAAAAAATATAATATATATATATATATATATATATATATATATATATATATATATATATATATATATATATATATATATATATATATATATATATATATATATATATATATATACCTAACCTAACCTTACCACGTATTCCCTGCGTGTCGTAGAAGGCGACTAAAAGGGGAGGGAGCGGGGGGCTGGAAATCCTCCCCTCTCGTTTTTTTTTAATTTTCCAAAAGAGGGAACAGAGAATTGGGCCAGGTGAGGGTATTCCCTCAAAGGCCCAGTCCTCTGTTCTTACCGCTACCTCGCTAATGCGGGAAATGGCGAATAGTTTGAAAGAAAAGAAAGAAATATATATATATATATATATATATATATATATATATATATATATATATATATATATATATATATATATATATATATATATATATATATGGGAGGGTATTGATTGAGAGGGTGAAGGCATGTACAGAGCATCAGATTGGGGAAGAGCAGTGCGGTTTCAGAAGTGGTAGAGGATGTGTGGATCAGGTGTTTGCTTTGAAGAATGTATGTGAGAAATACTTAGAAAAGCAAATGGATTTGTATGTAGCATTTATGGATCTGGAGAAGGCATATGATAGAGTTGATAGAGATGCTCTGTGGAAGGTATTAAGAATATATGGTGTGGGAGGCAAGTTGTTAGAAGCAGTGAAAAGTTTTTATCGAGGATGTAAGGCATGTGTACGTGTAGGAAGAGAGGAAAGTGATTGGTTCTCAGTGAATGTAGGTTTGCGGCAGGGGTGTGTGATGTCTCCATGGTTGTTTAATTTGTTTATGGATGGGGTTGTTAGGGAGGTAAATGCAAGAGTCCTGGAAAGAGGGGCAAGTATGAAGTCTGTTGGGGATGAGAGAGCTTGGGAAGTGAGTCAGTTGTTGTTCGCTGATGATACAGCGCTGGTGGCTGATTCATGTGAGAAACTGCAGAAGCTGGTGACTGAGTTTGGTAAAGTGTGTGGAAGAAGAAAGTTAAGAGTAAATGTGAATAAGAGCAAGGTTATTAGGTACAGTAGGGGTGAGGGTCAAGTCAATTGGGAGGTGAGTTTGAATGGAGAAAAACTGGAGGAAGTGAAGTGTTTTAGATATCTGGGAGTGGATCTGTCAGCGGATGGAACCATGGAAGCGGAAGTGGATCATAGGGTGGGGGAGGGGGCGAAAATTTTGGGAGCCTTGAAAAATGTGTGGAAGTCGAGAACATTATCTCGGAAAGCAAAAATGGGTATGTTTGAAGGAATAGTGGTACCAACAATGTTGTATGGTTGCGAGGCGTGGGCTATGGATAGAGATGTGCGCAGGAGGATGGATGTGCTGGAAATGAGATGTTTGAGGAAAATGTGTGGTGTGAGGTGGTTTGATCGAGTAAGTAACGTAAGGGTAAGAGAGATGTGTGGAAATAAAAAGAGCGTGGTTGAGAGAGCAGAAGAGGGTGTTTTGAAATGGTTTGGGCACATGGAGAGAATGAGTGAGGAAAGATTGACCAAGAGGATATATGTGTCGGAGGTGGAGGGAACGAGGAGAAGAGGGAGACCAAATTGGAGGTGGAAAGATGGAGTGAAAAAGATTTTGTGTGATCGGGGCCTGAACATGCAGGAGGGTGAAAGGAGGGCAAGGAATAGAGTGAATTGGAGCGATGTGGTATACAGGGGTTGACGTGCTGTCAGTGGATTGAATCAAGGCATGTGAAGCGTCTGGGGTAAACCATGGAAAGCTGTGTAGGTATGTATATTTGCGTGTGTGGACGTGTGTATGTACATGTGTATGGGGGGGGGGGGTTGGGCCATTTCTTTCGTCTGTTTCCTTGCGCTACCTCGCAAACGCGGGAGACAGCGACAAAGTATAAAAAAAAAAAAAAAAAAAAAATATATATATATATATATATATATATATATATATATATATATATATATATATATATATATATATATATATATATATATATATATATATATATATATATATATTTATATATATACATATATATATATATATATATATATATATATATATATATATATATATATATATATATATATATATATATATATATATATATATATATATATATATATATATATATATATATATATATATATATATATCAGCTGGTGGCTGATTCATGTGAGAAACTGCATAAGCTGGTGACTGAGTTTGGTAAAGTGTGTGAAAGAAGAAAGTTAAGAGTAAATGTGAATAAGAGCAAGGTTATTAGGTACAGTAGGGTTGAGGGTCAAGTCAATTGGGAGGTAAGTTTGAATGGAGAAAAACTGGAGGAAGTAAAGTGTTTTAGATATTTGGGAGTGGATCTGGCAGCGGATGGAACCATGGAAGCGGAAGTGGATCATAGGGTGGGGGAGGGGGTGAAAATTCTGGGAGCCTTGAAGAATGTGTGGAAGTCGAAAACATTATATCGGAAAGCAAAAATGGGTATGTTTGAAGGAATATTGATTCCAACTATGTTGTATGGTTGCGAGGCGTGGGCTATGGATAGAGTTGTGCGCAGGAGGATGGATGTGCTGGAAATGAGATGTTTGAGGACAATGTGTGGTGTGAGGTGGTTTGATCGAGTAAGTAACGTAAGTGTAACAGAGATGTGTGGAAATAAAAAGAGCGTGGTTGAGAGAGCAGAAGAGGGTGTTTTGAAATGGTTCAGGCACATGGAGAGAATGAGTGAGGAAAGATTGACCAAGAGAATATATGTGTCGGAGGTGGAGGGAACGAGGAGAAGAGGGAGACCAAATTGGAGGTGGAAAGATGGAGTGAAAAAGATTTTGTGTGATCGTGGCCTGAACATGCCGGAGGGTGAAAGGAGGGCAAGGAATAGAGTGAATTGGAGCGATGTGGTGGTATACCGGGGTTGACGTGCTGTCAGTGGATTGAATCAAGGCATGTGAAGCGTCTGGGGTAAACCATGGAAAGCTGTGTAGGTATGTATATTTGCGTGTGTGGACGTATGTATATACATGTGTATGGGGGTGGGTTGGGCCATTTCTTTCGTCTATTTCCTTGCGCTACCTCGCAAACGCGGGAGACAGCGACAAAGCAAAAAAAAAAAAAAAAAAGTATATATATATACATATATATATATATATATATATATATATATATATATATATATATATATATATATATATATATATATATATATATATATATATATATATATGAATATATAAATATATTTTTTTTTTTTTTTTTTTTTATAATTTGTCGCTGTCTCCCGCGTTTGCGAGGTAGCGCAAGGAAACAGACGAAAGAAATGGCCCAACCCCCCCCCCCATACACATGTACATACACACGTCCACACACGCAAATATACATACCTACACAGCTTTCCATTGTTTACCCCAGACGCTTCACATGCCTTGATTCAATCCACTGACAGCACGTCAAACCCTGTATACCACATCGCTCCAATTCACTCTATTCCTTGCCCTCCTTTCACCCTCCTGCATGTTCAGGCCCCGATCACACAAAATCTTTTTCACTCCATCTTTCCACCTCCAATTTGGTCTCCCTCTTCTCCTCGTTCCCTCCACCTCCGACACATATATCCTCTTGGTCAATCTTTCCTCACTCATTCTCTCCATGTGCCCAAACCATTTCAAAACACCCTCTTCTGCTCTCTCAACCACGCTCTTTTTATTTCCACACATCTCTCTTACCCTTACGTTACTTACTCGATCAAACCACCTCACACCACACATTGTCCTCAAACATCTCATTTCCAGCACATCCATCCTCCTGCGCACAACTCTATCCATAGCCCACGCCTCGCAACCATACAACATTGTTGGAACCACTATTCCTTCAAACATACCCATTTTTGCTTTCCGAGATAATGTTCTCGACTTCCACACATTTTTCAAGGCTCCCAAAATTTTCGCCCCCTCCCCCACCCTATGATCCACTTCCGCTTCCATGGTTCCATCCGCTGACAGATCCACTCCCAGATATCTAAAACACTTCACTTCCTCCAGTTTTTCTCCATTCAAACTCACCTCCCAATTGACTTGACCCTCAACCCTACTGTACCTAATAACCTTGCTCTTATTCACATTTACTCTTAACTTTCTTCTTCCACACACTTTACCAAACTCAGTCACCAGCTTCTGCAGTTTCTCACATGAATCAGCCACCAGCGCTGTATCATCAGCGAACAACAACTGACTCACTTCCCAAGCTCTCTCATCCCCAACAGACTTCATACTTGCCCCTCTTTCCAGGACTCTTGCATTTACCTCCCTAACAACCCCATCCATAAACAAATTAAACAACCATTTATATATAAATATATATGTATATATATATATATATATATTTTTTTTTTTCATACTATTCGCCATTTCCCGCGATAGCGAGGTAGCGTTAAGAACAGAGGACTGGGCCTTTGAGGGAATATCCTCACCTGGCCCTCTTCTCTGTTCCTTCTTTTGGAAAATTAAAAAAAAAAAAGAGAGGGGAGGATTTCCAGCCCCCCCGCTCTCTTCCCTTTTAGTCGCCTTCTACGACACGCAGGGAATACGTGGGAAGTATTCTTTCTCCCCTATCCCCAGGGAAAATATATATATATATATATATATATATACATATATATATATATATATATATATATATATATATATATATATATATATATATATATATATATATATATATATATATATATATATATATATATATATATATACGCACACACAGACATTTATACATATACATATTTCTACAATTTATACTGTCTGCCCTTATTCATTCTCGTCGCCACCCCGCCACACATGAAATAACAACCCCCTCTCCCCGCATATAAGCGAGGTAGCATGTGGACAACAAAATGCACATTCGTTCACACTCAGTCTCTAGCTGGCATGTATAAGGCAACGAAACCATAGCTCCCATTCCACATCCAGGCCCTACAGAATTTTCCATAGTTTACACAAGACGCTTCACATGCCCTGGTTCAATCCATTGACAGCACGTCGACCTATGTATACCACATCGTTCTAATTCACTCTATTCCTTGCCCGCCTTTCACCCTCCTGCATGTTGTGGCCCTGATTACGCAGAATATTTTTAACTTCATCTTTCCACTTCCAATTTGGTCTACCACTTCTCCTCGTTCCCTCCACCTGCGACACATTTATCCCCTTTGTCACTCTTTCCTCACTCATTTTCTCCATGTGATTAAACCATTTCAAAACACCCTCTTCTGCTCTCTCAACCACACTCTTACTACTACCACACATCGCTCTTACCCTTTCATTACTTACTCGATCAAACCATATCACACCACATATTGTCCTCAAACATCCCATTTCCAGCACATCCATCATCCTCCGCACAACT
This sequence comes from Panulirus ornatus, assembly GCF_036320965.1. Lineage (NCBI taxonomy): Eukaryota > Metazoa > Arthropoda > Malacostraca > Decapoda > Palinuridae > Panulirus > Panulirus ornatus. Next base: position 68,210,643 of record NC_092234.1, read on the forward strand.
CTATTTATATCCCACGCCTAGCATCCATATAGCATTGTTGGAACCACTATTCCTTCAAACACCCATTTTTGCTTTCCAAGTCAACGTTCTCGACTTCCACACATTTTTCAACGCTCCCAGAACTTTCGCCCCCTCCCCCACCCTCTGATTCACTTCCGCTTCCATGGTTCCATCCGCTGCCAGATCCACTCACAATTATCTAAAACACTTCTTTTCCTCCAGTTTTTCTCTATTCAAACTTACCTCCCAATTCACTTGTCCCCCAACCCTACTGTACCTAATAACCTTGCTCTTATTAACATTTACTCTCAGCTTTCTTCTTTCACACACTTTACCAAACTCAGTCACCAGCATCTGCAGTTTCTCACCCAAATCAGCCACCAGCGCTGTATCATCAGCGAACAACAACTGACTCATTTCCCAAGCTCCCTCATCCACAACCGGCTGCATACTCTCCCTTCTCTCCAAAACTCTTGCATTCACCTCGCTAATAACCCCATCCATAAACAAATTAAACAACCATGGAGATATCACGCACCCCTGTCGCAAACCAACATTCACTGAGAAGCAATCACTTTCCTCTCTTCCTACACGTACACATGCCTTATATCCTAGATAAAAAGTTTTCACTGCTTCTAACAACTTGCCTCCCACACCATATATTCTTAATATCTTCCACAGAGCATCTCTATCAGCTCTATCATATACCTTTTCCAGATCCATAAAAGCTACATACAAATCCATTTGGTTTTCTAAGTATTTCTCACATACATTCTTCAAAGCAAACACCTGAACCATACATCCTCTCCCACTTCTGAAACCACACTGCTCTTCCCCAATCTGATGCTCTGTATATGCCTTCACCCTCTCAATCAATACCCTCCGATATGATTTTCTAGGAATACTCAACAAACTTATACCTCTGTAATTTGAGCACTCATCTTTATCCTCTTTGCCTTTGTAAAATGGCACTATGCAAGCATTCCGCCAATCCTCAGGGATCTCCCCATGAGTCATACATACAACAAATAACTACTAACCAGTCAACAATACAGTCACCCCTAGTGTAATATATTCCACTGCAATAACATCCAAACCCGCTGCCTTGTCGGCTTTCATCTTCCGCAAAGCTTTTACCACATCTTCTCTGTTTACCAGATCATTCCCCCTAATCCTCTGACTTTGCAAACCACCTGGACCAAATCACACTGTATCTGCCACTCTATCATCAAACACATTCAACAAACCTTCAAAATACTCGCTCTATCTCCTTCTCACATCACCACTATTTGTTAGCACCTCCCCATTAGCCGCTTTCTCTGACGTTCCCATTTGTTCCCTTATCTTACGCACTTTATTTGCCTCCTTCCAAAACATCTTTTTATTCTCCGAAAAATTCAATGATACTTTCTCTCCCCAACTCTCATTTGACGTCTTTCTCATCTCATGCACCTTTCTCTTGACCTCCTGCCTTTTTCTTTTATACATCTCCCAGTCATTTGCATTATATCCCTGCAAAAATCGTCCAAATGCCTCTCTCTTCTCTTTCACTATTAATCTTACTTCTTCATCCCACCACTCACTACCTTTTCTAATCTGCCCACCTCCCACGTTTCTCATGCCACAAGCATCTTTTGCGCAAGCCATAACTGTTTCCCTAAATTCATCCCGTTTCCTCCCCCACTCCCCTTACGTCCTTTGTTCTTACCTTTTACCATTCTGTGCTCAGTCTCTCCTGGTACTTCCTCACACAATTCTCCTTCCCAAGCTCATTCACTCTCCCGACTCTCTTCACCCCAACATTCTCTCCTCTTTTCTGAAAACCTCTACAAATCTTCTCCTTCGCCTCCACAAGATAATGATCAGACATCCCTCCAGTTGCATCTCTCAGCACATTAACATCCAAAAAGTCTCTCTTTCGCGCGCCTATCAATTAACACGAAATCCTACTTATATACGTATACTTATGTATATCTCTCTTTTTAAACCAGGTATTCCCAATCACCAGTCTTTTTTCAGCACATAAATCTACATAGCCTTCACCATTTCCATTTACAACACTGGACACCCCATGTATACCAATCATTTCCTCAACTGCCACATTCCTCTCCTTTACATTTAAATCACCCATCAGTATAATCCGGTCTCGTGCATCAAAACTACTAACACACTGGTTCAGCTGCTCCCAAAACACTTGCCTCTCATGATCTTTCTTCTCATCCACTTTCAGTTTTATCCATATCAGTCTAGAGTTTACTTTCTTACAGTCTATCATATACTCCCACCACTCTTGTTTCAGGAGTAGTGCTACTCCTTCCCTTGTTCTTGTCCTCTCACTAACCCCTGACATTACTCCCAAGACATTCCTAAACCATTCTTCCCCTTTACCGTTGAGCTTCGTTTCACTCAGAGCCAAAACATCCAGGTTCCTTTCCTCAAACATACTACCTATCTCTCCTTTTTTCTCATCTTGGTTACATCCACACACATTCAGACGCCCCAGTCTGAGACTTCGGGGAAGATGAGCACTTCCCTCGTGACTCCTTCTTCTGTTTCCCCTTTTAGAAAGTTGAAATACATTTAATCGCTCTGTCTCGCGTCAGCGAGGTAGCGCAAGAAAATAAACAAAAGAATGGCTCAACCCACCCACAAGCACATGCATATACATAAACGCCTACACCCTCACATATACATACCTAAGTTTTTCAACGTATACATACATACATATACACAGATATATACACATATACACATGTACATATTCAAACTTGCTGCCTTCATCCATTCTTGTCGCCACCCCGCCACACATGAAATGGCACCTCCCTTCCCCACGCGTGTGCGCGAGGTAGCGCAAGGAAAAGACAACAAAGGCTACTTTGGTTCATACTCAGTCTCTAGCTGTCATGTTTAATGCACCGAACTTCCCTGCTTGTCGTAGAAGGCGACTAAAAGGGGAGGGAGCGGGGGGCTGGAAATCCTCCCCTCTCGTTTTTTTTTTTTAATTTTTCCAAAAGAATGAACAGAGAGGGCCAGGTGAGGATATTCCAAAAAAGGCCCAGTCCTCTGTTCTTAACGCTACCTCGCTAACGCGGGAAATGGCGAATAGTTTAAAAGAAAAAAAGATATATATATATATATATATATATATATATATATATATATATATATATATATATATATATATTTATTTATTTTGCTTTGTCGCTCTCTCTCTCTCTCTCTCTCTCTCTCTCTCTCTCTCTCTCTCTATATATATATATATATATATATATATATATATAAACAGTCGTACATATCCATACTTGCTGGTCTTCATTCTTTCTGGCGCTACTTCGCCCGACAGAAAACAGCATCGAGAGAGAGAGAGAGAGAGAGAGAGAGAGAGAGAGAGAGAGAGAGAGAGAGAGAGAGAGAGAGAGAGAGAGAGAGAGAGAGAGAGAGGCAGACAACTTCCCAATCATGTATTGGAAATATCGATTTAACACCCCATAGTTAACACCCACCCTCTTCCTAATTGCCTAAGATACAACGTTTATACTGAAGACGCTGATCACGTCTTCCTCAGTCCTGTAGTACCCCCATCAAATCTTGATCTCGCCCGGTGGACGTGGCCGGCTCTCTTAGCGCTGCGGGAGCCGTATAGAAGGAATGGTGTGTGGGAGGGGAGGGGGTCTCGTGTGGCAGGATAGAACGAGAGCATTGGATGGGTCACTCCCACTCAGTCATCTGGAGGTCTTAGTGTGGGGAATATGTACGTAGGAGCGTTGAAGAAGCGTTGCTTCCCAGCGTAGGGAAGGCTGAGACAACTGACCACTGAGGTACCAGACTTCGAACTCTTCGCTCACCGAGCGACCGAGATCATGATTTTTCTTTTTGTTACATCCGGAATATCACGTTGAGAATACATTAAAGAGGGATCTCATAATGCTGTGAAACTACTTTATAAAATTCCATAAAAGTCATCCATAGCTTCCCTTTGAAAGCCCCATTAGCATAAAGAAATCGCCGGAGAAGAGGTTTTAGATCCATACAAAGGAAAAAGTAAAGGTTAGATTGCAGAGCGCAAGAGATAGGCCAGTTAAAAATATAAGAAATAGTTTGAAAATGCTAATGTAATTAACAGGTGGAAGGGAGTCAGAGGAAACGGAAAAGTCTGGCTTCACTACGGAAGCATTGGTCATGTTTTGCGAAAGTTTATTTTTCATTAATGACAACAAAGATCGTTAGATATCTCTCTATATACAGCATTTGCGATACTTTTACTCATTGTTTAGCTGATCTAGATTTACAGTCTAGATCAGAATGGATATATCCTTATTTATTAAAAAAAAATGCTTTTAGGGTTTTAAGTCCAGAATAGTATGATTCAGTAAACCAAACTTTGACAAAAAAATATTGATCATGTTCTGGCATCAGTACTCAGTGTTGCCATGTTGTGGGTCGTTAAAAACTCCGATACTGGCTGGGACAGAATGGTAGAGTTGAACCCTCAAACGTTTTATCTGTATACCTTTCTATCATCTATAATTTCTAGTTGCTATGTACGCCTTGATGTAACTGTTATGGTCTACCCAGGATGGTGAATGATAGTGGACTGTCACTTTGTACCTGTGAACGTAGGAAAGATTGTGTCTCGAGAGGCGGTGTCTGCCCATGCCCTGTGTATTGTGTTGAACGATGCTGGTGACAGCTGTTGTATCGTGTTGTGTTGGAGGGTGATGGTGATAGGTGTGTGGTGTTGTGAGATGATGGCGACAGCTGTTCTAATGTGCTGTGGTGATGGGTGATAGTGACGGCTGTTGTAATGTGCTCTCTTGGGAGATGATGGCTACAGCTGTTGTGTTCGGCACAATATTCTGGTCCACACATATGAGCAGCTAAATCTTCTAATCTTGAAGATAGATCATGATAACTAACTCATGGAAAAGCATTTGTCTTGCTTCTCTGGGGTAAAATAGACGATTCCTATTGAGCATTGGATGGCCTGGCTAAGGACCGGTTGCAGCCGAGCTTGGGATACGAACATAGGACAATTGATGTTAAGTTCCTCTCACCATATTCCTTGGATAACTTAGATTATTCAGACGAAAAAACTGAGTCTGAGGTGCTGCATGTTCAAAGTTTCCGATGTGACCTGTATTTAGATCTATGGATCACTTTCTCTGAGTATGATGTGGTAAAATACGAATATAGACAGAGATCTTGAAACTGATAAGAACAATATATTCGTATGACTCAGTGTACTTTACAAGTGTTATGATGGACACCGTATATATATATATATATATATATATATATATATTTTTTTTTTTTTTTTTTTTTTTTTTATACTTTGTCGCTGTCTCCCGCGTTTGCGAGGTAGCGCAAGGAAACAGACGAAAGAAATGGCCCAACCCCCCCCCATACACATGTATATACATACGTCCACACACGCAAATATACATACCTACACAGCTTTCCATGGTTTACCCCAGACGCTTCACATGTCTTGATTCAATCCACTGACAGCACGTCAACCCCGGTATACCACATTGCTCCAATTCACTCTATTCCTTGCCCTCCTTTCACCCTCCTGCAAGTTCAGGCCCCGATCACACAAAATCTTTTTCACTCCATCTTTCCACCTCCAATTTGGTCTCCCTCTTCTCCTCGTTCCCTCCACCTCCGACACATATATCCTCTTGGTCAACCTTTCCTCACTCATTCTCTCCATGTGCCCAAACCATTTCAAAACACCCTCTACTGCTCTCTCAACCACGCTCTTTTTATTTCCACACATCTCTCTCACCCTTACGTTACTTACTCGATCAAACCACCTCACACCACACATTGTCCTCAGACATCTCATTTCCAGCACATCCATCCTCCTGCGCACAACTCTATCCATAGCCCACGCCTCGCAACCATACAACATTGTTGGAACCACTATTCCTTCAAACATACCCATTTTTGCTTTCCGAGATAATGTTCTCGACTTCCACACATTCTTCAAGGCTCCCAGAATTTTCGCCCCCTCCCCCACCCTATGATCCACTTCCGCTTCCATGGTTCCATCCGCTGACAGATCCACTCCCAGATATCTAAAACACTTCACTTCCTCCATATATATATATATATATATATATATATATATCCCTGGGTATAGGGGAGAAAGAATACTTCCCACGTATTCCCTGCGTGTCGTAGAAAGCGACAAAAAGGGGAAGGAGCGGGTGGCTGGAAATCCTCACCTCTAGTTTTTTTTTTTATTTTTTTCCAAAAGAAGGAACAGAGAAGGGGGCCAGGTGAGGATATTCCCTCTAAGGCCCAGTCCTCTGTTCTTAACGCTACCTCGCTAACGCGGGAAATGGCGAATAGTATGAAAGAAAAGATATATATATATATATATATATATATATATATATATATATATATATATATATATATATATATATATATATATATATATATATATATATATATATATATATATATATATATCGTTACCCCCCCTGGTATAACGTAGTGTTTGGCGAGAGAGCTAGAGGCCAACTATAGTTCTAAGATGGGTGGATGGCACCATGCATCATACGGTTCCCGAGGAAAAAACAAAGGAATAAACAATGAAATACAGAAAAAGGAATGGCTGCTCACAACCATGGTCACAGCTTAAGCGTCGCGTCATGAGAAGAACCATCATAATGGAGTTGCACGGACTGTGATCCTTGCTGTGGTTACAAGAATGTTCTTCCGCCCACCAGTGATGCTACTACGTTTGTGAATCAAGAACCATTGCAACACAAACCTCGCCAGGTGGTAGAGTGTCCCGCAGTGTATCGAGACAGACTTCCCCAGAACTTTTTTTTAAAGGGGAAGTAAATGTTTATAGTTGTGTTACTGGAGTGATAGTTTTTCATACATGGTGCTTTGACAAGAAAATAGTGAAATGGGAAAAAATGTAGCTTAGACATTGAAGCTTATTGATACAGTGGTTAAATTGATGAGAACTACTATTGACGTTTGTGTAAATAAATTAAACATTTCCCTTTTCCATAGCCAGAGGTTGAACCATTATGTGACATTCATTTTTTCATTTCATTTCAAGCTAGAAGTTTCAGTTTTCTAAATTGTTTCTTACATTTTTCATATGTATATATATATATATATGTGTGTGTGTGTGTATATGTGCGTATGTATGTGTATGTGTGTATATATGTATATATATGTATATTATCCCTGGCGATAGGGGTGAAAGAATAATTCCCACGCATTCCTCGCGTGTCGTGGAAGGCGACTAGAGGGAACGGGAGCGGGGGGCCAGAAATCCTCCCCTCCTTGTGTTTTTTAAATTTCTAAAATGGGAAACAGAAGAAGGAGTCACGCGGGGAGTGCTCATCCTCCTCGAAGTCTCAGACTGGGGTGTCTAAATGTGTGTGGATGTAACCAAGACATGAAAAAAGGAGAGATAGGTAGTATGTTTGAGGAAAGGAACCTGGATGTTTTGGCTCTGAGTGAAACGAAGCTCAAGGGTAAAGGGGAAAAGTGGTTTGGGAATGTCTTGGGAATAAAGTCAGGGGTTAGTGAGAGGAAAAGAGCAAGGGAAGGAGTAGCAGTACTCCTGAAACAGGAGTTGTGGGAGTATGTGATAGAATGTAAGAAACTAAATTCTCGATTAATATGTGTAAAACTGAAAGTTGATGGAGAGAGATGGGTAATTATTGGTGCATATGCACCTGGGCATGAGAAGAAAGATCATGAGAGGCAAGTGTTTTGGGAGCAGCTGAATGAGTGTGTTAGTGGTTTTGATGCACGAGACCGGGTTATAGTGATGGGTGATTTGAATGCAAAGGTGAGTAATGTGGCAGTTGAGGGAATAATTGGTATACATGGGGTGTCCAGTGTTGTAAATGAAAATGGTGAAGAGCTTGTAGATTTATGTGCTGAAAAAGGACTGGTGATTGGGAATACCTGGTTTAAAAAGGGAGATATACATAAGTATACGTATGTAAGTAGGAGAGATGGCCAGAGAGCGTTATTGGATTACGTGTTAATTGACAGGCGCACGAAAGAGAGATTTTTGGATGTTAATGTGCTGAGAGGTGCAACTGGAGGGATGTCTGATCATTATCTTTTGGAGGCTAAGGTGAAGATTTGTATGGGTTTTCAGAAAAGAAGAGTGATTGTTGGGGTGAAGAGGGTGGTGAGAGTAAGTGAGCTTGGGAAGGAGACTCGTGTGAGGAAGTACCAGGAGAGACTGAGTACAGAATGGAAAAAGGTGAGAACAATGGAAGTAAGAGGAGTGGGGGAGGAATGGGATGTATTTAGGGAATCAGTGATGGAGGGCGCAAAAGATGCTTGTGGCATGAGAAGAGTGGGAGGTGGGTTGATTAGAAAGGGTAGTGAGTGGTGGGATGAAGAAGTAAGATTATTAGTGAAAGAGAAGAGAGAGGCATTTGGACGATTTTTGCAGGGAAAAAATGCAATTGAGTGGGAGATGTATAAAAGAAAGAGACAGGAGGTCAAGAGAAAGGTGCAAGAGGTGAAAAAAAAGGGCAAATGAGAGTTGGGGTGAGAGAGTATCATTAAATTTTAGGGAGAATAAAAAGATGTTCTGGAAGGAGGTAAATAAAGTGCGTAAGACAAGGGAGCAAATGGGAACTTCAGTGAAGGGCGCAAATGGGGAGGTGATAACAAGTAGTGGTGATGTGAGAAGGAGATGGAGTGAGTATTTTGAAGGTTTGTTGAATGTGTTTGATGATAGAGTGGCAGATATAGGGTGTTTTGGTCGAGGTGGTGTGCATAGTGAGAGGGTTAGGGAAAATTATTTGGTAAACAGACAAGAGATAGTGAAAGTTTCTTGAGTATTCCTGGTAAATTATATGGGAGGGTATTGATTGAGAGGGTGAAGGCATGTACAGAGCATCAGATTGGGGAAGAGCAGTGTGGTTTCAGAAGTGGTAGAGGATATGTGGATCAGGTGTTTGCTTTGAAGAATGTATGTGACAAATACTTAGAAAAACAAATGGATTTGTATGTAGCATTTATGGATCTGGAGAAGGCATATGATAGAGTTGATAGAGATGCTCTGTGGAAGGTATTAAGAATATATGGTGTGGGAGGCAAGTTGTTAGAAGCAGTGAAAAGTTTTTATCGAGGATGTAAGGCATGTGTACGTATAGGAAGAGAGGAAAGTGATTGGTTCTCAGTGAATGTAGGTTTGCGGCAGGGGTGTGTAATGTCTCCATGGTTGTTTAATTTATTTATGGATGGGGTTGTTAGGGAGGTGAATGCAAGAGTTTTGGAAAGAGGGGCAAGTATGAAGTCTGTTGGGGATGAGAGAGCTTGAGAAGTGAGTCAGTTGTTGTTCGCTGATGATACAGCGCTGGTGGCTGATTCATGTGAGAAACTGCAGAAGCTGGTGACTGAGTTTGGTAAAGTGTGTGAAAGAAGAAAGTTAAGAGTAAATGTGAATAAGAGCAAGGTTATTAGGTACAGTAGGGTTGAGGGTCAAGTGAATTGTGAGGTAAGTTTGAATGGAGAAAAACTGGAGGAAGTAAAGTGATTTAGATATCTGGGAGTGGATCTGGCAGCGGATGGAACCATGGAAGCGGAAGTGGATCATAGGGTGGGGGAGGGGGCGAAAATCCTGGGAGCCTTGAAGAATATGTGGAAGTCGAGAACATTATCTCGGAAAGCAAAAATGGGTATGTTTGAAGGAATAGTGGTTCCAACAATGTTGTATGGTTGCGAGGCGTGGGCTACGGATAGAGTTGTGCGTAGGAGGATGGATATGCTGGAAATAAGATGTTTGAGGACAATATGTGGTGTGAGGTGGTTTGATCGAGTAAGTAACGTAAGGGTAAGAGATATGTGTGGAAATAAAAAGAGCGTGGTTGAGAGAGCAGAAGAGGGTGTTTTGAAATGGGTTGGGCACATGGAGAGAATGAGTGAGGAAAGATTGACCAAGAGGATATATGTGTCGTAGGTGGAGGGAACAAGAAGAGGGAGACCAAATTGGAGGTGTAAAGATGGAGTGAAAAAGATTTTGTGTGATTTGTGCCTGAACATGCAGGAGGGTGAAAGGAGGGCAAGGAATGGAGTGAATTGGATCGATGTGATATACCGGGGTTGACGTGCTGTCAGTGGATTGAATCAGGGCGTGTGAAGCGTCTGGGGTAAACCATGGAAAGCTGTGTAGGTATGTATATTTGCGTTTGTGGACTTATGTATATACATGTGTATGGGAGTGGGTTGGCGCATTTCTTTTGTCTGTTTCCATGCGCTACCTCGCAAACGCTGGATACAGCGACAAAGCAAAAAAAAAAAAAAAATAAAAAATTATATATATATATATATATATATATATATATATATATATATATATATGTATATATACACATATATATATATATATATATATATATATATATATATATATATATATATATATATATATATATATATATATATATATATATATATATATATATATACATATATATATATATATATATATATACATATATATATATATATATATATATATATATATATATATATATATATATATATATATATATATATATATATATATATATATATATATATATATATATATATATATATATTCCTCGCGTGTCGTAGAAAGCGACTAGAGGGACGGGAGCGGGAGGCCGGAAATCCTCCCCTCCTTGTATTAACTTTCTAAAATGGGAAACAGAAGAAGGAGTCACGCGGGGAGTGCTCATCCTCCTCGAAGGCTCAGAGTGGGGTGCCTAAATGTGTGTGGATGTAACCAAGATGTGAAAAAAGGAGAGATAGGTAGTATGTTTGAGGAAAGGAACCTGGATGTTTTGGCTCTGAGTGAAACGAAGCTCAAGGGCAAAGGGGAAGAGTGGTTGGGAAATGTCTGGGGAGTGAAGTCAGGGGTTAGTGAGAGGACAAGAGCAAGGGAAGGAGTAGCAATACTCCTGAAACAGGAGTTGTGGGAGTATGTGATAGAATGTAAGAAAGTAAATTCTCGATTAATATGGGTAAAATTGAAAGTTGATGGAGAGAGGTGGGTGATTATTGGTGCATATGCACCTGGGCATGAGAAGAAAGATCATGAGAGGCAAGTGTTTTGGGAGCAGCTGAATGAGTGTGTTAGCGGTTTTGATGCACGAGACCGGGTTATAGTGATGGGTGATTTGAATGCAAAGGTGAGTAATGTGGCAGTTGAGGGAATAATTGGTATGCATGGGGTGTTCAGTGTTGTAAATGGAAATGGTGAAGAGCTTGTAGATTTATGTGCTGAAAAAGGACTGATGATTGGGAATACCTGGTTTAAAAAGCGAGATATACATAAGTATACTTATGTAAGTAGGAGAGATGGCCAGAGAGCATTATTGGATTACGTGTTAATTGACAGGCGTGCGAAAGAGAGACTTTTGGATGTCAATGTGCTGAGAGGTGCAACTGGAGGGATGTCTGATCATTATCTTGTGGAGGCTAAGGTGAAGATTAGTATGGGTTTTCAGAAAAGAAGAGTTAATGTTGGGGTGAAGAAGGTGGTGAGAGTAAGTGAGCTTGGGAAGGAGACCTGTGTGAAGAAGTATCAGGAGAGACTGTGTACAGAATGGAAAAAGGTGAGAACAATGGAAGTAAGGGGAGTGGGGGAGGAATGGGATGTATTTAGGGAATCAGTGATGGATTGCGCAAAAGATGCTTGTGGCATGAGAAGAGTGGGAGGTGGGCTGTTTAGAAAGGGTAGTGAGTGGTGGGATGAAGAAGTAAGAGTATTAGTGAAAGAGAAGAGAGAGGCATTTGGACGATTTTTGCAGGGAAAAAATGCAATTGAGTGGGAGAAGTATAAAAGAAAGAGACAGGAGGTCAAGAGAAAGGTGCAAGAGGTGAAAAAAAGGGCAAATGAGAGTTGGGGTGAGAGACTATCAGTAAATTTTAGGGAGAATAATAAGATGTTCTGGAAGGAGGTAAATAGGGTACGTAAGACAAGGGAGCAAATGGGAACTTCAGTGAAGGGCGTAAATGGGGAGGTGATAACAAGTAGTGGTGATGTGAGAAGGAGATGGAATGAGTATTTTGAAGGTTTGTTGAATGTGTCTGATGACAGAGTGGCAGATATAGGGTGTTTGGGTCGAGGTGGTGTGCAAAGTGAGAGGGTTAGGGAAAATGATTTGATAAACAGAGAAGAGGTAGTAAAAGCTTTGCGGAAGATGAAAGCCGGCAAGGCAGCAGGTTTGGATGGTATTGCAGTGGAATTTATTAAAAAAGGGGGTGACTGTATTGTTGACTGGTTGGTAAGGCTATTTAATGTATGTATGACTCATGGTGAGGTGCCTGAGGATTGGCGGAATGCGTGCATAGTGCCATTGTACAAAGGCAAAGGGGATAAGAGTGAGTGCTCAAATTACAGAGGTATAAGTTTGTTGAGTATTCCTGGTAAATTATATGGGAGGGTATTGATTGAGAGGGTGAAGGCATGTACAGAGCATCAGATTGGGGAAGAGCAGTGTGGTTTCAGAAGTGGTAGAGGATGTGTGGATCAGGTGTTTGCTTTGAAGAATGTATGTGAGAAATACTTAGAAAAGCAAATGGATTTGTATGTAGCATTTATGGATCTGGAGAAGGCATATGATAGAGTTGATAGAGATGCTCTGTGGAAGGTATTAAGAATATATGGTGTGGGAGGCAAGTTGTTAGAAGCAGTGAAAAGTTTTTATCGAGGATGTAAGGCATGTGTACGTGTAGGAAGAGAGGAAAGTGATTGGTTCTCAGTGAATGTAGGTTTGCGGCAGGGGTGTGTGATGTCTCCATGGTTGTTTAATTTGTTTATGGATGGGGTTGTTAGGGAGGTAAATGCAAGAGTCTTGGAAAGAGGGGCAAGTATGAAGTTTGTTGGGGATGAGAGAGCTTGGGAAGTGAGTCAGTTGTTGTTCGCTGATGATACAGCGCTGGTGGCGGATTCATGTGAGAAACTGCAGAAGCTGGTGACGGAGTTTGGTAAAGTGTGTGGAAGAAGAAAGTTAAGAGTAAATGTGAATAAGAGCAAGGTTATTAGGTACAGTAGGGCTGAGGGTCAAGTCAATTGGGAGGTGAGTTTGAATGGTGAAAAACTGGAGGAAGTGAAGTGTTTTAGATATCTGGGAGTGGATCTGTCAGCGGATGGAACCATGGAAGCGGAAGTGGATCATAGGGTGGGGGAGGGGGCGAAAATTTTGGGAGCCTTGAAAAATGTGTGGAAGTCGAGAACATTATCCCGGAAAGCAAAAATGGGTATGTTTGAAGGAATAGTAGTTCCAACAATGTTGTATGGTTGCGAGGCGTGGGCTATGGATAGAGTTGTGCGCAGGAGGATGGATGTGCTGGAAATGAGATGTTTGAGGACAATGTGTGGTGTGAGGTGGTTTGATCGAGTAAGTAACGTAAGGGTAAGAGAGATGTGTGGAAATAAAAAGAGCGTGGTTGAGAGAGCAGAAGAGAGTGTTTTAAAATGGTTTGGGCACATGGAGAGAATGAGTGAGGAAAGATTGACCAAGAGGATATATGTGTCGGAGGTGGAGGGAACGAGGAGAAGAGGGAGACCAAATTGGAGGTGGAAAGATGGAGTGAAAAAGATTTTGTGTGATCGGGGCCTGAACATGCAGGAGGGTGAAAGGAGGGCAAGGAATAGAGTGAATTGGAGCGATGTGGTATACAGGGGTTGACGTGCTGTCAGTGGATTGAATCAAGGCATGTGAAGCGTCCGGGGTAAACCATGGAAAGCTGTGTAGGTATGTATATTTGTGTGTGTGGACGTGTGTATGTACATGTGTATGGGGGGGGTTGGGCCATTTCTTTCGTCTGTTTCCTTGCGCTACCTCGCAATACGCGGGAGACAGCGACAAAGTAAAAAAAAAAAAAAAAAAAAAAAAAAATATATATATATATATATATATATATATATATATATATATATATATATATATATATATATATATATATATATATATTGTATTAACTTTCTAAAATGGGAAACAGAAGAAGGAGTCACGCGGGGAGTGCTCATCCTCCTCGAAGGCTCAGAGTGGGGTGCCTAAATGTGTGTGGATGTGACCAAGATGTGAAAAAAGGAGAGATAGGTAGTATGTTTGAGGAAAGGAACCTGGATGTTTTGGCTCTGAGTGAAACGAAGCTCAAGGGTAAAGGGGAAGAGTGGTTTGGGAATGTCTGGGGAGTAAAGTCAGGGGTTAGTGAGAGGGCAAGAGCAAAGGAAGGAGTAGCAATACTCCTGAAACAGGAGTTGTGGGAGTATGTGATAGAGTGTAAGAAAGTAAATTCTCGATTAATATGGGTAAAACTGAAAGTTGATGGAGAGAGGTGGGTGATTTTTGGTGCATATGCACCTGGGCATGAGAAGAAAGATCAAGATAGGCAAGTGTTTTGGGAGCAGCTGAATGAGTGTGTTAGTGGTTTTGATGCACGAGACCGGGTTATAGTGATGGGTGATTTGAATGCAAAGGTGAGTAATGTGGCAGTTGAGGGAATAGTTGGTATACATGGGGTGTTCAGTGTTGTAAATGGAAATGGTGAAGAGCTTGTAGATTTATGTGCAGAAAAAGGACTGATGATTGGGAATACCTGGTTTAAAAAGCGAGATATACATAAGTATACTTTTGTAAGTAGGAGAGATGGCCAGAGAGCGTTATTGGATTACGTGTTAATTGACAGGCGTGCGAAAGAGAGACTTTTGGATGTTAATGTGCTGAGAGGTGCAACTGGAGGGATGTCTGATCATTATCTTGTGGAGGCTAAGGTGAAGATTTGTATGGGTTTTCAGAAAAGAAGAGTGAATGTTGGGGTGAAGAGGGTGGTGAGAGTAAGTGAGCTTGAGAAGGAGACCTGTGTGAGGAAGTAACAGTAGAGACTGAGTACAGAATGGAAAAAGGTGAGAACAATGGAAGCAAGGGGAGTGGAGGAGGAATGGGATGTATTTAGGGAATCAGTGATGGATTGCGCAAAAGATGCTTGTGGCATGAGAAGAGTGGGAGGTGGGTTGATTAGAAAGGGTAGTGAGTGGTGGGATGAAGAAGTAAGAGTATTAGTGAAAGAGAAGAGAGAGGCATTTGGACGATTTTTGCAGGGAAAAAATGCAATTGAGTGGGAGATGTATAAAAGAAAGAGACAGGAGGTCAAGAGAAAGGTGCAAGAGGTGAAAAAAAAGGGCAAATGAGAGTTGGGGTGAGAGAGTATCATTAAATTTTAGGGAGAATAAAAAGATGTTCTGGAAGGAGGTAAATAAAGTGCGTAAGACAAGGGAGCAAATGGGAACTTCAGTGAAGGGCGTAAATGGGGAGGTGATAACAAGTAGTGGTGATGTGAGAAGGAGATGGAGTGAGTATTTTGAAGGTTTGTTGAATGTGTTTGATGATAGAGTGGCAGATATAGGGTGTTTTGGTCGAGGTGGTGTGCAAAGTGAGAGGGTTAGGGAAAATGATTTGGTAAACATAGAAGATGTAGTGAAAGCTTTGCGGAAGATGAAAGCCGGGAAGGCAGCAGGTTTGGATGGTATTGCAGTGGAATTTATTAAAAAAGGGGGTGACTGTATTGTTGACTGGTTGATAAGGTTATTTAATGTATGTGTGACTCATGGTGAGGTGCCTGAGGATTGGCGGAATGCGTGCATAGTGCCATTGTACAAAGGCAAAGAGGATAAGAGTGAGTGCTCAAATTACAGAGGTATAAGTTTGTTGAGTATTCCTGGTAAATTATATGGGAGGGTATTGATTGAGAGGGTGAAGGCATGTACAGAGCATCAGATTGGGGAAGAGCAGTGCGGTTTCAGAAGTGGTAGAGGATGTGTGGATCAGGTGTTTGCTTTGAAGAATGTATGTGAGAAATACTTAGAAAAGCAAATGGATTTGTATGTAGCATTTATGGATCTGGAGAAGGCATATGATAGAGTTGATAGAGATGCTCTGTGGAAGGTATTAAGAATATATGGTGTGGGAGGCAAGTTGTTAGAAGCAGTGAAAAGTTTTTATCGAGGATGTAAGGCATGTGTACGTGTAGGAAGAGAGGAAAGTGATTGGTTCTCAGTGAATGTAGGTTTGCGGCAGGGGTGTGTGATGTCTCCATGGTTGTTTAATTTGTTTATGGATGGGGTTGTTAGGGAGGTAAATGGAAGAGTTTTGGAAAGAGGGGCAAGTATGCAGTCTGTTGGGGATGAGAGAGCATGGGAAGTGAGTCAGTTGTTCGCTTATGATACAGCGCTGGTGGCTGATTCGTGTGAGAAACTGCAGAAGCTGGTGACTGAGTTTGGTGAAGGTTGTGAAAGAAGAAAGTTAAGAGTAAATGTGAATAAGAGCAAGGATATTAGGTACAGTAGGGTTGAGGGTCAAGTCAATTGGGAGGTGAGTTTGAATGGAAAAAAACTGGAGGAAGTGAAGTGTTTTAGATATCTGGGAGTGGACCTGGCAGCGGATGGAACCATGGAAACGGAAGTGGATCATAGGGTGGGGGAGGGGGCGAAAATTCTGGGGGCCTTGAAGAATGTGTGGAAGTCGAGAACATTATCTCGGAATGCAAAAATGGGTATGTTTGAAGGAATAGTGGTTCCAACAATGTTGTATGGTTGCGAGGCGTGGGCTATGGATAGAGTTGTGCGCAGGAGGATGGATGTGCTGGAAATGAGATGTTTGAGGACAATGTGTGGTGTGAGGTGGTTTGATCGAGTGAGTAACGTAAGGGTAAGAGAGATGTGTGGAAATAAAAAGAGCGTGGTTGAGAGAGCAGAAGAGGGTGTTTTGAAGTGGTTTGGGCACATGGAGAGGATGAGTGAGGAAAGATTGACCAAGAGGATATATGTGTCGGAGGTGGAGGGAGCAAGGAGAAGAGGGAGACCAAATTGGAGGTGGAAAGATGGAGTGAAAAAGATTTTGTGTGATTGGGGCCTGAACATGCAGGAGGGTGAAAGGAAGGCAAGGAATAGAGTGAATTGGAGCGATGTGGTATACCGGGGTTGACGTGCTGTCAGTGTATTGAATCAGGGCATGTGAAGCGTCTGGGGTAAACCATGGAAAGCTGTGTAGGTATGTATATTTGCGTGTGTGGACGTATGTATATACATGTGTATGGGGGTGGGTGGGGCCATTTCTTTCGTCTGTTTCCTTGCGCTACCTCGCAAACGCGGGAGACAGCAACAAAGTATAAAATATATATATATATATATATATATATATATATATATATATATATATATATATATATATATATATATATACGGAGTCCGTCATAACACTTGTAAAGTACATTAATTAATGTATAATTAATCTATAATTAAGAAAGGACTTTGATTGAGGCATTCAAACGCTCAGGCCGTCTCGACTGTCATAAAAAAAATGCTCTCAGTGCAACCAATATAGTTAGGATAATTAAGTAGTAATAGTGATACATCGCCTCTGTAAAGCTTTCCTCTAGGAGACCAGTGAACCACATCTGAAGACTAACAGGCATTACAGTGTACTTCATATGTATATCTATATATATGTATATATATATATATTTATATATATATATATATATATATATATATATATATATATATATATATATATATATATATATATATTTCATTTATTTATTTTGCTTTGTCGCTGTCTTCCGCGTTTGCGAGGTAGCGCAAGGAAACAGACGAAAGTAATGGCCCAACCCACCCCCATACACATGTATATACATACACGTACACACACGCAAATATACATACCTATACATCTCAATGTACACATATATATACACACACAGACATATATACATATATACCCATGAACACAATTCACACTGTCTGTCTTTATTCATTTACATCGCCACCCGGCCACACATGGAATGTCATCCCCCTCCCCCTCATGTGTGCGAGGTAGCGCTAGGAAAAGACAACAAAGGCCCCATTCGTTCACACTCAGTCTCTAGCTGTCATGCAATAATGCCCGAAACCACAGCTCCCTTTCCACATCCAGGCCCCACACAGCTTTCCATGGTTTACCCCAGACTCTTCACATGCCCTGATTCAATCCACTGACAGCACGTCAACCCCGGTATACCACATCGATCCAATTCACTCTATTCCTTGAACGCCTTTCACCTTCTTGCTGTTCAGGCCCCGATCACTCAAAATCTTTTTCACTCCATCTTTCCACCTCCAATTTGGCCTCCCACTTCTCGTTCCTTCCACCTCCGACAAATATATCCTCTTGGTCAATCTTTCCTCACTCATTCTCTCCATGTGCCCAAACCATTTCAAAACACCTTCTTCTGCTCTCTAAACCACGCTCTTTTTATTTCCACACATTTCTCTTACCCTTACATTACTTACTCGATCAAACCACCTCACACCACACATTGTCCTCAAACATCTCATTTCCAGCACATCCACCCGTCTGCGCACAACTCTATCCATAGCCCACGCCTCGCAACCATACAACATTGTTGGAACCACTATTCCTTCAAACATTGCCATTTTTGCTTTCCGAGATAATGTTCTCGACTTCCACATATTCTTCAAGGCTCCCAGGATTTTCGCCCCCTCCCCCACCCTATGATGCACTTCCGCTTCCATGGTTCCTTCCGCTGCCAGATCCACTCCCAGATATCTTAAACACTTTACTTCCTCCAGTTTTTCTCCATTCAAACTTACCTCCCAATTGACTTGACCCTCAACCCTACTGTACCTAATAACCTTGCTCTTATTCACATTTACTCTTAACTTCCTTCTTTCACACACTTTACCAAACTCAGTCACCAGCTTCTGCAGTTTCTCACATGAATCAGCCACCAGCGCTGTATCATCAGCGAAAAACAACTGACTCACTTCCCAAGCTCTCTCATCCACAACAGACTTCATTCTTGCCTCTCTTTCCAACACTCTTGCATTCACCTCCCTAACAACCCCATCCATAAACAAATTAAACAACCATAGAGACATCACACACCCCTGCCGCAAACCTACATTCACTGAGAACCAATCACTTTCCTCTCTTCCTACACTTACACATGCCTTACATTCTCGATAAAAACTTTTCACTGCTTCTAACAACTTGCCACCCACACCATATATTCTTAATACCTTCCACAGAGAATCTCTATCAACTCTATCATATGCCTTCTCCAGATCCATAAATGCTATATAAAAATCCATTTGCTTTTCTAAGTATTTCTCACATACATTCTTCAAAGCAAACACCTGATCCACACATCCTCTACCACTTCTGAAACCACACTGCTCTTCCCCAATCTGATGCTCTGTACATACCTTCACCCTCTCAATGAATACCCTCCCATATAATTTACCAGGAATACTCAACAAACTTATACCTCTGTAATTTGAGCACTCACTCTTATCCCCTTTGCCTTTGTACAATGTCACTATGCACGCTTTCCGCCAATTCTCAGGCACCTCACCATGAGTCATACATACATTAAATAACCTTACCAACCAGTCAACAATACAGTCACCCCCTTTTTTAATGAATTCCAATGCAATACCATCCAAACCTGCTGCCTTGCCGGCTTTCATCTTCCGCAAAGCTTTTACTACCTTTTCTCTGTTTACCAAAACATTTTCCCTAACCGTCTCACCTTGCACACCACCTCGACCAAAACACCCTATATCTGCTACTCTATCATCAAACACAATCAACAAACCTTCAAAATACTCACTCCATCTCCTTATCACATCACCACTACTTGTTATCACCTCCCCATTTACGCCCTTCACTGAAGTTCCTATTTGCTCCCTTTTCTTACGCACTTTATTTACCTCCTTCCAGAACATCTTTTTATTCTCCCTAAAATTTAATTATACTCTCTAACCCCAACTCTCATTTGCCCTCTTTTTCACCTCTTGCACCTTTCTCTTGACCTCCTGTCTCTTTCTTTTATAGATCTCCCACTCAATTGCATTTTTTTCCTGCAAAAATCGTACAAATGCCTCTCTCTTCTCTTTCACTAATAATCTTATTTCTTCATCCCACCACTTTCTAATCAACCCACCTCCCACTCTTCTCATGCCACAAGCATCTTTTGCGCAATCCATCACTGATTCCCTAAATACATCCCATTCCTCCCCCACTCCTCTTACTTCCATTGTTCTCACCTTTTTCCATTCTGTACTCAGTCTCTCCTGGTACTTCCTCATACAAGTCTCCTTCCCAAGCTCACTTATTCTTACCACCCTCTTCACCCCAACATTCACTCTTCTTTTCTGAAAACCCCTACAAATCTTCACGTTAGCCTCCACAAGATAATGATCAGACATCCCTCCAGTTGCACCTCTCAGCACATTAACATCCAAATGTCCCTCTTTCGCGCGCCTGTCAATTAACACGTAACCCAATAACGCTCTCTGGCCATCTCTCCTACTTACATACGTATACTTATGTATATCTCGCTTTTTAAACCAGGTATTCCCAATCACCAGTACTTTTTTCAGCACATAAATCTACAAGCTCTTCACCATTTCCATTTACAACACTGAACACCCCATGTATACCAATTATTCCCTCAACTGCCACATTACTCACCTTTGCATTCAAATCACCCATCACTATAACCCGGTCTCGTGCGTTAAAACCACTAACACACTCATTCAGCTGCTCCTAAAACACTTGCCTCTCATGATCTTTCTTCTCATGCCCAGGTGCATATGCACCAATAATCACCCATCTCTCTCCATCAACTTTCAGTTTTACCCATAGTAATCGAGAATTTACTTTCATACATTCTATCACATATTCCCACAACTCCTGTTTCAGGAGTGCTGCTACTCCTTCCCTTGCTCTTGTCCTCTCACTAACCCCTGACTTTACTCCCCAGACATTCCCAAACCACTCTTCCCCTTTACCCTTGAGCTTCGTTTCACTCAGAGCCAAAACATCCAGGTTCCTTTCCTCAAACATACTACCTATCTCTCCTTTTTTCACATCTTGTTTACATCCACACACATTTAGACACCCCAGTCTGAGCCTTCGAGGAGGATGAGCACTCCTCGCGTGACTCCTTCTTCTGTTTCCCATTTTAGAAAGTTAAAATATATATATATACATATATATATATATATATATATATATATATATATATATATATATATATATATATATATATATATATATATATATATATATATATATATATATATATATATATTGTGTGTGTACCTTATCCTTAGCCAAGTACCCTGAGTATAGAGGAACCCATGGGGAAGGATGAACAGCCAAATGAACTGCAGGTCGTCTACCCCGCCCAGGAATCGAACCTATGCGGGCCCGTTCATGTGTTATGCACGGTAATGCTAACTAAAGCACAACGAAATAGTTCATTGACATTCGTTACTTCATTGGAATTTAACGTTTACCGTATCAAGAAAATTATAGTTTCATATTTCTATTTTCTTTTTCTTTCTCTTGTGAGTGAAATGTGCCTTTAATGATTTCACCATCCATCAGTAGTGTCTGAGTTTATAGATTCTATAATGAGAACGTTCCGTTTTATATCTTCCAGGGGTTCATATTTCCCTGTTTCGTGTAGAAAGCAGCATAGTTCCGTTTGACGTTTCAGTATGGGGTTCACCATATCAAAGGTAGAAATAAACGATGAGATACATTGGTTTTGTTTGATACTTTCTGCTTTAAGGGCGAGTGTAGTACACCGTGAACAGGGTGGAACGAATTTGTTTGATCTGGCGGAGCTGCTTGTGGGTGTGTGTGTGTGTGTGTGTGTGTGTGTGTGTATGTATGTGTGTGCGTATGTATGTGTGTGTGTGTGTGTGTGTGTGTGGGGCTGGCTTACTTTCAGTCTGTATGCAAAGATTTTGTATTCATGTGTTTACACTCTCATTTTCTATGTGTACATATATATTATTATTACTTTATTATACTTTGTCGCTGTCTCCCGCGTTAGCGAGGTATCGCAAGGACTCAGATGAAAGAATGGCCCAACCCACCCACATACATTGTATATACATACACGTCCACACAAGCACATATATATACCTATACATCTCCACGTATACATACATATATATATATATACACACACAGACATATACATATTTACACATGTACATGATCCATACTGTCTGCCCTTATTCATTCCCATCGCCACCCCGCCACATATGAAATGACAACCCCCTCCCCCCGCATGCGCGCAAGGTAGCGCCAGGAAAAGACAACAAAGGCCTCATTCGCTCAAACTCAGACTCTAGCTGTCATGTATAATGCATCGAAACCACAGCTCCCTTTTCACATGCAAGCCCCACAAAACTTTCCATGGTTTACCCCAGACGCTTCACGTGCCCTGGTTCAATCCATTGACAGCACGTCGACCCCGGTATACCACATCGTTCCAGTTCACTCTATTCCTTGCACACGTTTCACCCTCCTGCATTTTCAGGCCCTGATCACTCAAAATCTTTTTCACTCCATCTTTCCACCTCCAATTTGGTCTCCCATTTCTCCTCGTTCCCTCCACTTCTGACACATATATCCTCTTTTTCAATCTTTCCTCACTCATTCTCTCCATGTGCCCAAACCATTTCAAAACACCCTCTTCTGCTCTCTCAACCACACTCTTTATATTACCACACATCTCTCTTACCCTATTATTACTTACTCGATCAAACCACCTTTTACCACATTTTGTCCTCAAATATCTCATTTCCAGCACATCCACCCTTCTCCGCACAACTCTATCTATAGCCCACGCCTCGCAACCATATAAAGTTGTTGGAATCACTATTCCTTCAAACATACCCATTTTTGCTTTCCGAGATAATGCTCTCGACTTCCACACATTTTTCAACGCTATCAGATCTTTCGCCCCCTTCCCCACCCTCTGACTCACTTCCGCTTCCATGGTTCCATTCGCTGCCAAATCCACTCCCAGATATCTAAAACACTTCACTTCCTCCAGTTTTTCTCAATTCAAACTTACCTCCCATTGGACTTGTTCCTCAACCCTACTGTACCTAATAACCTTGCTCTATTCACATTTACTCTCAGCATTCTTCTCTCACACACTCTACTAAACTTAGGCACCAGCTTCTGAAGTTTCTCACCCGAATCATCCGCCAGCGCTGTATCATCGGCGAACAACAACTGACTCACTTCCCAAGCTCTCTCATCCACAAACGACTGCATACTTCCCCCTCTCTTCAAAACTCTTGCATTCACCTACCTAATAACCCTATCCATAAACAAATTAAACAGCCATGGAGACATCACGCACCTCTGCCGGAAACCGACATTCACCGAGAACAATGATTTTCGTCTCTTCCTACTCGTACACATGCCTTACATCCTCGATAAAAACTTTTCACTGCTTCTAACAACTTGCCTCCCACACCATATATTATTAATATCTTTCACAGAGCATCTCTATCAACTCTATCATATGCCTTCTCCAGATCCTTAAATGGTACATACAAATCCATTTTTTTTCTAAGTATTTCTCACATGCATTCTTCAAACATCCTCTATCACTTTTAAAACTTTACTGACCCTACACTATCTGATGCTCTGTACATACCTTCAACCTCTCAATCAATACTCTCCCATACAACTTTCTAGGAATACTCAACGAATTTTTGCCTCTGTAGTTTAAACTACCTTTATCTCCTTTGCCTTTGTACAATGGTTTATACATGCATTTAGTCAATCCTCAAGAACTTCACCATGATCCGTACGTACACTGAATATCCTTACCAACCACTCAACAATAAAGTCATCCTTTTCTGAATAAATTCCTTTGCAATATCATCCTAACCCGCCGCTCTGCCGGATTTGATCTTATGCAAGGCTTTCACCACCTCTTCCCTCTTCACCAAACCGCTCTCTCTGACTCTCTCACTTGGCACACCACCCTGGCTAAAACAAGTGTGCCACTCTATAATGAAACACGTTCAACAGACCTTCAAACTATTTACTCCATCACTATTTGTTATAACCCCCCCCCCCCGCCAAAGCCCACTTTACCGATGTTCCCATTTGTTCTCTTGTTCTCTTGCACACGTTATTTACTTCTAAAACATCGACCAACCCATAGGGAAGGATGAACAACTGGGCCGACAGTAGGACTGACTGCTGCAACAAGGATTCGAACTAATGCGTCAAGGGCATCAATGCTTACCACTAAACCACGGAGGTCCATGGCATAGCGGGTACAGTGGTATTCCTTTTCTCCTCCGAAATAGACGTGAGTAAGCGTTCTTAAATTTAGTTATTTGTGGTGTTTGTGTTGATGTATGTGGGGTGAGGAGGGAATGTCAAGTGTATATCGTATGTGACGCACAGTATGGATGGTGTTTTGTTGAGTGTGGGTGGATGGGAGATGTGAGGGTTGTCGTTGGATTCGTGGATGTCCGGTGCTAAGGAGGAGGCAATGGCGTTCACTGACGCTGCAGATAATCTGCCTTGAGTCAGCCAGTGTTCTGAGAGATTGATGTTGGACTGAATGTTTTCATTGCTTGAGTAGTGTCAGGGTTGCAGTGATGTGAGGGTGAGGTCAAGTGTATGTACATGACAGGAGTTGCAAGATGACTTTTGCATCAGTTGACGGGAGGTTATGTAGGAAAGTTCGAACCGTCTCCCGAGAGTGGGAGACGGGGACGCCATCATTAAGCCAACGAGTGGTTGATAAACACGAAATTGAAACCCATTTCGTCATTCAACAAGTACCTCATAGGAGCCAGTGCGTTTGATATGCATATGATTCCAGTACTGTGTCATCCCTGCTTAGCTGATAGGTTGATGAGCCCCTCTGAGAGAAAAGACACTCTCAGCAGAGGATACTCCATTACAATGAGCGTATAAACTTGAACGTAAACTAGCCACAGACATCATCGTACAGCAAACAAAAGGGCAAAAGTGTGCGATCGATGCTGGGCGTGTGTCTGAAACTTGCGAATGTGATGTGGCTTCGTCGATGTGGCCTCGTCGACGTTTCCTACAGTGTAATTCCCTCCAGTAGTGCCTGCGCCCCACGTGTGAGTTCCTAGTGACATACACCGTAGCTCCTGCTGTGTTTACCTCCGTATCGCTGACCTTTTCTTTCAGTTGATTGATGTCACAGGCGCAAGCATAAGACAGAAAACGGCGTTCAAGGCTTAATATTCCCGTAGCACGAAGTGCCAACACGAGGCAACCACATGTCGTCCTTGTTACTTCCTTGTTGGTTTTCGAGGACGTAAACTCAGGGTCAGAAGAACCTTCTCTCGGTGGGATGCTGAAGCGCCATCAATGCGCATCTGCGTATTGAGTCACCATATCGTATATCAGGCTGTGATTGAGAACTGAACTTGAACGTAAAACTCAACCTGGAAGAGCAAACGGACACGTACACGGACACATACACGTACACGGACGCGGACGTAAAGGATAAGGGGAATGCAGTGGTTCTCGCTCTACAACTTACCGGAGAAACTAATTACACAAAAGCTTAATGAAAGGGATATTTTTCCACGTGTTAAATTTATATCTTTGTGTTAGACTAAAATATGTTTACCCAGTTTCATGTTAGTAAGGACTTCCAGAGGTCATGGTCTTTGATGATGTAATTGTATGTAAATGTGAAAATAATTATGTCGACATAATGTAATCTTTTTAAACTTCGTCCACTTTATGAATAATGAGATTGCTATTATGTAGGTACGGATCCGACTTATCAGTGGATATCAGAGGGATATATACATATATATATATATATATATATATATATATATATATATATATATATATATATATATATATATATATATATATATATATATATATATATATATATATATATGTATCGAGACAGACCTCCCCAGAACTTTTAAAGGGGAAGTAAATGTTTATAGTTGTGTTAATGGAGTGATAGTTTTCATACATGGTGTTTTTGACAAGAAAATAGTGAAGTTGGAGAAAAATGTAGCTTAGACATTGAAGCTTATTGACACAGTGGTGAAATTGATGAGAACTGCTATTGACGTTTGTGTGAATAAATTGTACATTTCCTTTTCCATAGCCAGAGGTTGAACCATTATGTGACATTCATTTTTTTTCATTCATTTCAAGCTAAAAGTTTGTTTTCTAAATTGTTTCTTACATTTTTCATATGTATATATATGTATGTGTGTGTGTGTGTGTGTATGTGCATATGTGTGTGTGTGTGTGTGTGTGTGTATATGTATATATATATGTATATTATCCCTGGGGATAGGGGTGAAAGAATACTTCCCACGTATTCCTCGCGTGTCGTAGAAAGCGACTAGAGGGGACGGGAGCGGGGGGCCGGAAATCCTCCCCTCCTTGTATTAACTTTCTAAAATGGGAAACAGAAGAAGGAGTCACGCGGGGAGTGATCATCCTCCTCGAAGGCTCAGAGTGGGGTGCCTAAATGTGTGTGGATGTAACCAAGATGTGAAAAAAGGAGAGATAGGTAGTATGTTTGAGGAAAGGAACCTGGATGTTTTGGCTCTGAGTGAAACGAAGCTCAAGGGTAAAGGGGAAGAGTGGTTTGGAAATGTCTGGGGAGTGAAGTCAGGGGTTAGTGAGAGGACAAGAGCAAGGGAAGGAGTAGCAATACTCCTGAAACAGGAGTTGTGGGAGTATGTGATAGAATGTAAGAAAGTAAATTCTCGATTAATATGGGTAAAATTGAAAGTTGATGGAGAGAGGTGGGTGATTATTGGTGCATATGCACCTGGGCATGAGAAGAAAGATCATGAGAGGCAAGTATTTTGGGAGCAGCTAAATGAGTGTGTTAGCGGTTTTGATGCACGAGACCGGGTTATAGTGATGGGTGATTTGAATGCGAAGGTGAGTAATGTGGCAGTTGAGGGAATAATTGGTATGCATGGGGTGTTCAGTGTTGTAAATGGAAATGGTGAAGAGCTTGTAGATTTATGTGCTGAAAAAGGACTGATGATTGGGAATACCTGGTTTAAAAAGCGAGATATACATAAGTATACTTATGTAAGTAGGAGAGATGGCCAGAGAGCGTTATTGGATTACGTGTTAATTGACAGGCGTGCGAAAGAGAGACTTTTGGATGTTAATGTGCTGAGAGGTGCAACTGGAGGGATGTCTGATCATTATCTTGTGGAGGCTAAGGTGAAGATTAGTATGGGTTTTCAGAAAAGAGGAGTGAATGTTGGGGTGAAGAAGGTGGTGAGAGTAAGTGAGCTTGGGAAGGAGACCTGTGTGGGGAAGTACCAGGAGAGACTGTGTACAGAATGGAAAAAGGTGAGAACAATGGAAGTAAGGGGAGTGGGGGAGGAATGGGATGTATTTAGGGAATCAGTGATGGATTGCGCAAAAGATGCTTGTGGCATGAGAAGAGTGGGAGGTGGGCTGTTTAGAAAGGGTAGTGAGTGGTGGGATGAAGAAGTAAGAGTATTAGTGAAAGAGAAGAGAGAGGCATTTGGACGATGTTTGCAGGGAAAAAATGCAATTGAGTGGGAGAAGTATAAAAGAAAGAGACAGGAGGTCAAGAGAAAGGTGCAAGAGGTGAAAAAAAGGGCAAATGAGAGTTGGGGTGAGAGACTATCAGTAAATTTTAGGGAGAATAAAAAGATGTTCTGGAAGGAGGTAAATAGGGTGCGTAAGACAAGGGAGCAAATGGGAACTTCAGTGAAGGGCGTAAATGGGGAGGTGATAACAAGTAGCGGTGATGTGAGAAGGAGATGGAATGAGTATTTTGAAGGTTTGTTGAATGTGTCTGATGACAGAGTGGCAGATATAGGGTGTTTTGGTCGAGGTGGTGTGCAAAGTGAGAGGGTTAGGGAAAATGATTTGGTAAACAGAGAAGAGGTAGTAAAAGCTTTGCGGAAGATGAAAGCCGGCAAGGCAGCAGGTTTGGATGGTATTGCAGTGGAATTTATTAAGAAAGGGGGTGACTGTATTGTTGACTGGTTGGTAAGGTTATTTAATGTATGTATGACTCAAGGTGAGGTGCCTGAGGATTGGCGGAATGCGTGCATAGTGCCATTGTACAAAGGCAAAGGGGATAAGAGTGAGTGCTCAAATTACAGAGGTATAAGTTTGTTGAGTATTCCTGGTAAATTATATGGGAGGGTATTGATTGAGAGGGTGAAGGCATGTACAGAGCATCAGATTGGGGAAGAGCAGTGCGGTTTCAGAAGTGGTAGAGGATGTGTGGATCAGGTGTTTGCTTTGAAGAATGTATGTGAGAAATACTTAGAAAAGCAAATGGATTTGTATGTAGCATTTATGGATCTGGAGAAGGCATATGATAGAGTTGATAGAGATGCTCTGTGGAAGGTATTAAGAATATATGGTGTGGGAGGCAAGTTGTTAGAAGCAGTGAAAAGTTTTTATCGAGGATGTAAGGCATGTGTACGTGTAGGAAGAGAGGAAAGTGATTGGTTCTCAGTGAATGTAGGTTTGCGGCAGGGGTGTGTGATGTCTCCATGGTTGTTTAATTTGTTTATGGATGGGGTTGTAAGGGAGGTAAATGCAAGAGTCCTGGAAAGAGGGGCAAGTATGAAGTCTGTTGGGGATGAGAGAGCTTGGGAAGTGAGTCAGTTGTTGTTCGCTGATGATACAGCGCTGGTGGCTGATTCATGTGAGAAACTGCAGAAGCTGGTGACTGAGTTTGGTAAAGTGTGTGGAAGAAGAAAGTTGAGAGTAAATGTGAATAAGAGCAAGGTTATTAGGTACAGTAGGGGTGAGGGTCAAGTCAATTGGGAGGTGAGTTTGAATGGAGAAAAACTGGAGGAAGTGAAGTGTTTTAGATATCTGGGAGTGGATCTGTCAGCGGATGGAACCATGGAAGCGGAAGTGGATCATAGGGTGGGGGAGGGGGCGAAAATTTTGGGAGCCTTGAAAAATGTGTGGAAGTCGAGAACATTATCTCGGAAAGCAAAAATGGGTATGTTTGAGGGAATAGTGGTTCCAACAATGTTGTATGGTTGCGAGGCGTGGGCTATGGATAGAGATGTGCGCAGGAGGATGGATGTGCTGGAAATGAGATGTTTGAGGACAATGTGTGGTGTGAGGTGGTTTGATCGAGTAAGTAACGTAAGGGTAAGAGAGATGTGTGGAAATAAAAAGAGCGTGGTTGAGAGAGCAGAAGAGGGTGTTTTGAAATGGTTTGGGCACATGGAGAGAATGAGTGAGGAGAGATTGACCAAGAGGATATATGTGTCGGAGGTGGAGGGAACGAGGAGAAGAGGGAGACCAAATTGGAGGTGGAAAGATGGAGTGAAAAAGATTTTGTGTGATCGGGGCCTGAACATGCAGGAGGGTGAAAGGAGGGCAAGAAATAGAGTGAATTGGAGTCATGTGGTATACAGGGGTTGACGTGCTGTCAGTGGATTGAAGCAAGGCATGTGAAGCGTCTGGGGTAAACCATGGAAAGCTGTGTAGGTATGTATATTTGCGTGTGTGGACGTGTGTATGTACATGTGTATGGGGGGGGGGTTGGGCCATTTCTTTCGTCTGTTTCCTTGCGCTACCTCGCAAACGCGGGAGACAGCGACAAAGTATAAAAAAAAAAAAAAAAATATATATATATATATATATATATATATATATATATATATATATATATTTATTTATTTATTTATTCTACTTATTTATTTATTTTGCTTTGTCGCTGTCTCCCGCGTTTGCGAGGTAGCGCAAGGAAACAGACGAAAGAAATTGCCCAACCCACCCCCATACACATGTATATACATACACGTCCACACACGCAAATATACATACCTATACATCTCAATGTACACATATATATACACACACAGACACAAACATATATACCCATGCACACAATTCACACTGCCTTTATTGATTCCCATCGCCACCTCGCCACACATGGAATGCCATCCCCCTCCCCCCTCATATGTGCGAGGTAGCACTAGGAAAAGACAACAAAGGCCCCATTCGTTCACACTCAAGTCTCCAGCTGTCACGCAATAATGCCCGAAACCACAGCTCCCTTTCCACATCCAGGCCCCACACAACTTTCCATGGTTTACCCCAGACGCTTCACATGCCCTGATTCAATCCACTGACAGCACGTCAACCCCGGTATACCATATCGATCCAATTCACTCTATTCCTTACCCGCCTTTCACCCTCCTGCATGTTCAGGCCCCGATCACTCAAAATCTTTTTCACTCCATCTTTCCACCTCCAATTTGGTCTACCACTTCTCCTCGTTCCCTGCACCTCCGATACATATATCCTCTTGGTCAATCTTTCCTCACTCATTCTCTCCATGTGCCCAAACCATTTCAAAACACCCTCTTCTGCTCTCTCAACCACGCTCTTTTTATTTCCACACATCTCTCTTACACTTACATTACTTACTCGATCAAACCAGCTCACACCACACATTGTCCTCAAACATCTCATTTCTAGCACATCCACCCTCCTGCGCACAACTCTATCCATAGCCCACGCCTCGCAACCATACAACATTGTTGGAACCACTATTCCTTCAAACATACCCATTTTTGCTTTACGAGATAATGTTCTCAGCTTCCACACATTCCTCAAGGGTCCCAGGATTTTCGCCCCCTCCCCCACCCTATGATTCACTTCCGCTTCCATGGTTCCATCCACTGCCAGATCCACTCCCAGGTATCTAAAACACTTTACTTCCTCCAGTTTTTCTAAATTCAAACTTACCTCCCAATTGACTTGACCCTCAACCCTACTGTGCCTAATAACCTTGCTCTTATTCATATTTACTCCTAACTTTCTTCTTTCACACACTTTACCAAACTCAGTCACCAGCTTCTGCAGTTTCTCACATGAATCAGCCACCAGCGCTGTATCATCTGCGAACAACAACTGACTCACTTCCCAAGCTCTCTCCTTCACAACAAACTTCATACTTGCCCCTCTTTCCAAAACTCTTGCATTCACCTCCCTAACAACCCCATCCATAAGCAAATTAAACAACCATGGAGACATCACACACCCATGCCGCAAACCTACATTCACTGAGAACCAATCACTTTCCTCTCTTCCTGCACGTACACATGCCTTACATCCTCGATAAAAAACTTTTCACTGCTTCTAACAACTTGCCTCCCATACCATATATTCTTAATACCCTCCACAGAGCATCTCTATCAACTCTATTATATGCCTTCTCCAGGTCCATAAATGCTACATACAAATCCATTTGCTTTTCTAAGTATTTCTCACATACATTCTTCAAAGCAATCACCTGATCCACACATCCTCTACCACTTCTGAAACCACACTGCTCTTCCCCAATCTGATGCTCTGTACTTGCCTTCACCCTCTCAATGAATACCCTCCCATATAATTTACCAGGAATACTCAACAAACGTATACATCTGTAATTTGAGCACTCACTCTTATCCCCTTTGCCTTTGTACAATGGCACTATGCACGCATTCCGCCAATCCTCAGGCACCTCACCATGAGTCATACATACATTAAATAACCTTACCAACCAGTCAACAATACAGTCACCCCCTTTTTTAATAAATTCCACTCCAATACCATCCAAACCTGCTGCCTTGCCGGCTTTCATCTTCCGCAAAGCTTTTACTACCTCTTCTCTGTTTACCAAATCATTTTCCCTAACCCTCTCACTTTGCACACCACCTCGACCAAAACACCCTATATCTGCCACTCTATCATCAAACACATTCAACAAACCTTCAAAATACTCACTCCATCTCCTTCTCACATCACCACTACTTGGTATCACCTCCCCATTAGCCCCCTTCACTGAAGTTCCCATTTGCTCCCTTGTCTTAGGCGCTTTATTTATCTCCTTCCAGAACATCTTTTAATTCTCCTTAAAATTTAATGATACTCTCTCACCCCAACTCTCATTTGCCCTCTTTTTCACCTCTTGCACCTTTCTCTTGACCTCCTGTCTCTTTCTTTTATACATCTCCCACTCAATCTCATTTTTTCCCTGCAAAAATCGTCCAAATACCTCTCTCTTCTCTTTCGCTAAAAATCTTACTTCTTCATCCCAACACTCACTACCCTTTCTAATGAATCCACCTCCCACGCTTCTCATGCCACAAGCATCTTTTGCGCAATCCATTACTGATTCCCTAAATACATCCCATTCCTCCACCACTCCCCTTACTTCCATTGTTCTCACCTTTATCCATTCTGTACTCAGTCTCTCCTGGTACTTCCTCACTCAAGTCTCCTTCTCAAGCTCACGTACTCTCACCACCCTCTCCACCCCAACATTCGCTCTTCATTTCTGAAAACCCATACAAATCTTCACCTTAGCCTCCACAAGATAATGATCAGACATCCCTCCAGTTGCACCTCTCAGCACATTAACATCCAAAAGTCTCTCTTTCGC